>NW_017296001.1:0-242 GCF_001594075.2 Trachymyrmex cornetzi
GATTAATATCTCGGTTCGCGAGGCAGAGCGACGTTTATTTCTGCCAGATTCTTTCGTTTTATGCAAAAACGCGCCGAATGAATATAATTTTATCGATTTTTGAGGTGATCACCCTGAACTTTACCTTTAGCCATTATAAAATATATTTAACAATATTTTTTGATAAAAATCTGTTTAAAAAATACTTTATTGAAAAATTTTTGTCCTTAAAGAAATTTAGTGATTGGTGACCCGTGTCCTGT
>NW_017296001.1:348-886 GCF_001594075.2 Trachymyrmex cornetzi
AGTTTATGTATCTCTTATTTCTATATTATCCCTATCGCTATACTATCGCTATTGCCTGGCATTGTGTTTAGGCCTTTACAGGTTATTGATCGCACCACAGACTCTTGCATAACGCATAATGCATAACGCATAAAGGAATCAACCAATCTAAATTCTTCTTTACCATAGAATGAGAGGAAAGAAAAGATTCTGATTAGTTGATTTACTTATGCAGTATGTGTTAAGGGCCGTCTACAATACACGGAGTAAGAAGTAAGAGTAAGTTGAGTAAGTACGTTGACTACGTAAATTGACATCTAACATTTATTATGTCCTGAATTTTTAATGAGAGAAGAGGATGTACCGCAGCAGTGGTCAAAAATTCCTAAGCCGCGATCTGATTCACGCTTGCAATGCTTAACATTCATTTCATCATTTTTATTCTAGTCATTTATTAAATATTAAACAAGAATAAATGATAAGGTTAAGTGTTATATATAAGCGTAAATTAGGCCGCGACCTATAATATTATGCGAGTAAGTGGCAATGCGTTACCCGC
>NW_017296001.1:2990-3625 GCF_001594075.2 Trachymyrmex cornetzi
TCATTTTTCTCAAAAACCTAACGTGATAGAGCAATTCTGTCGCCGGATTCGGATTCAGCGCGAAAAATTACGTAAGAAAACATAGTTAAATCCCAATCAACTTTCAACCCTCCAATTTTGCAGGCCTGTGTAATTTATTGATCTCATTTAACGCAACGTGAGGCATCCGCCACTGTACTTTAAATAATTCAATTTTAGACTCCGTCACAGGATTTCCCACCAAGCAATTGTTATCGTTGCGCGCTCGTATCAAAATCAATTCGTGGCGAGCGTTGACGATCAGGCGTTTGTAATCTTCGCAAAAGCCCAACAGCATGCTGAGCGGTACGCAAAAATTAAAGTGTCCTTCCTCCGTGTCGGATCTAGTGTTCCATCCAGCGTTAAGCGCAATCAAAGATTTATACGTCAGCGACACGTAATTCTTGAGCGTGCTAGTTGTGCCTACGTTTCTGCTGCGGTCAATCTCCACGCCGTTGAGTTCATATCGAATTTCACCAAACATAAACGCCACAAAATTATTTACAAGCGTCGTAGGCGTCGGATCGTTTTTCTTTTTCACCGTCAATCTTCCTTCGACGTAAAGAAAACTTTCACACGGCAACGTGTACAAATCCTGTTGCTGTATGGGTATTCTT
>NW_017296001.1:3666-5634 GCF_001594075.2 Trachymyrmex cornetzi
TCTCGATCTTAACGATGCGATCGTCAAAGATCGGCTCACCGGTAATATTCAAGATATCAATCATCTCAAAAGTTGCACACCGCGAATCCCAAAGATTGTAAAAATTTAACGTTCGACGCGCTAAGCTTCTTCTTGCTGATGTAACCGGATGAGCGATTGTTGTCGAGCTGTGACGTCACCGGCCTTGTAAAGAATTCTTTATCTCTCTGCGTGCGCTCTGCTCCGTTCAATACGAGCATCTCACGCTCCCGTTATCGCTGTCGCTGTCGCACGTGCAATCTGACGGTGATCTCCTCTCCGTGAAAATCGAGCAATCGTCCGTTCTGGTCGACGACGCGTATCGTTAGATCCGTAATGTCCCGTGCGGTGATCGGCAAGTAAATGATCTGCGCGGGCCTTTCCGATATCTTATATCCCGGTGGCACGCTCGGCGAAAATTCATGTATCGTGTGTGCACCTTGCCATTGCTGTACGCACCCGCGGTCACGTTACACTCTATGCGGATAACGTTTACGTTCATTATGTTGATCGACACGTCCGATTCGTGCCATTTTCACGGTTGCAGTATACGCTTCGACGAGAATCCCAGCAACGATCCAATGCTGTTGAGCTTGCCAAAGTTTATTCTGTAGGCGCATCTAATCTCGCATGTCATCGTGTTGTAGTTTGCCCGGATTGTTATCGGATATTCCGCATCCTCGCCATTGTCGTCATCATCGGTGTTATAGTTGCTATTGTCACCATGCAAAAGCACTATGTCAGCGGTTTCAAGCGCGTCGCGGTGTGAACGCAAAATCGCACGTTTCAAAAATTCATTTATGTCTCGTACTTCGTACAAACCTTTGGGAATTGTAATTTCTGCGTCGTCTTTGTCGAAATAAAATTTATTGTTAGATTCGTTTACGTTCGGTATCGTGTGATAAGTCTCAAAAATCATCAGACCGAGCTCGTAATCACCGTCACTCAAATCTATGGCGGGGAAGTAGTTCGCCGCGAAGAGGCTGCTCTTCCCGCTCAGTGTAAGTGTCAACGACATGACGGGAAAAGCGTTCGACCAATACTGAGATTTCACGGCACCTCGTCGAGCTTTTTAAATTCACGAACGTCGACCGTTCGTAGAAACCACAGGCACATCTGTCCGCAGAAGCTCTGATCGTACGTCTGATAGGACGTGTGATTGTACTCTACCGTCATAGCACCGTTCCCGAAGTATCGCACCAGTTCCTTGGGCGGTCGAAGATTACCAAAGCTGTCGAAGTATACGACGCGGTTGTTTCTCTTCGCGTACGCTACCCAGCGAGTACCGGGTCCCGTCATATCGTCCAGATTCACGATACCGCTTTCGTTTCGACGCACTCCGCTCGTCGGTAACGCGTTACGCATGAAAACACCTCTAAAGTACGGTACGCGCATACGTCTCGCGAGCACATCCAATTGCACGTTGGTAGTTGCACCCGAGGGCATTTTTATCGTCTCTTTGGCGTTTTTTTTTTCACTGCTACGCTCTGTCCGCGTCCGTATTTGTGTGGTGCGAGATACAGTCCGCGACCCTGTTCTATCGCACGATCGTGACGTTGCAGCTCCTCGATCTGACGTCGCGCGGCTTTGCTATCGTTTACCGCATTCGCCACACCGGCCGCTCTTCCAATCAAGGATCCGAGAGCACCCAACATTGGCAGAAACGGTAACGCACCGCCTCGTTTCGCTGTCGGTAGTATCCGTTTTTTCGTTATCTTTTTCGTTGTGTTTTTCCTCATGATCTTCTTCGGTTTCATGCCCATACCGATCTTGGTTTTGGTTTTCAACGCTGCCCAAACGGCAGCAGCGGCGGCTCTCTCGCTCAAAGCCGAATCTCTCGCGGTGACGCGTCTTAGCGCTTTATCGGCGAGTACGTTGTCGGCCGCGTGTCTATCGGTGAGATCGTTGCTCCGAGAATACGCAATGTCGTGTTCTCGGCACGCCGCGTCC
>NW_017296001.1:5830-6353 GCF_001594075.2 Trachymyrmex cornetzi
GTAGTGCTCGTCCTTGCGACGATACGTTCGAACCTCCGAATCCACCTTTAAGTGTCCCGGAAGCTTGTTCCACACGTAGTCGATGTAGTCATCGTACACACATAACAGTACGACCTTCAATATATACTGCAATTGCTCGGCGCTCAAATCCAGAATGTCGGAAGGATGATGTAGCGCGAGATACATTTTATTACTGCGCGACTCGCGGATTCGCGCGCCTTTAAATAGGTGGTCGAGAGCGCACAGCCCGTAGTGCGAGCATGAAATTCGTATTGCAACCGCTGGCGATACGCGTCACGTACTGCGACGCTAAATCGCGAATAATGGGAAGCGGCGTGGAGAAGCGCAAGCACGGCGAAATGCTGCTGAATACTATACGCGCGATCATTTGCGGCCCGTCGAATTGCGGTAAAACCAACGTTCTCATAAGCTTACTTGAGAGTCCGAACGGCGTACTTTTCGAGAACGTGTACGTCTACTCGAAATCGTTGCAACAGCCAAAGTATCAATATCTCGAAAATTT
>NW_017296001.1:6608-9661 GCF_001594075.2 Trachymyrmex cornetzi
GGTACCAACTTGAAACATGTTTACAACGATCATGTGAAAACCAACATGTCATATGACGAATTTTACGCGTTGTGCCGCGACTGTTGGCAATAAAAATATGGTTTCGTAGTGATAGACAAAGACAGTGCGCTCACAAATGGACGATACAGAAAAGGATTTAACGAGTTCGCGATACCGTAACGTAACCAGTCGTCATTGATACTTAACCAGAGACAAATATGGCAGATGTGCGCGAGCGCGAAAAAATCGTGAGGGAGATCGAGAAGACGAGCCGTCGCAAGAAACATCGCGCTCTGAAGACCGGTAGAATCGAGGAGGGCATCGCGTTGAATAGATATTTTAAACCTCTTATCGAGCCGTTGCGACTTTTCGCCGACAACCACGGCGAGCGCGCGACAAAGAGAGAGTCCCGCGACGAAGATGCAGCGTCTGTCCCTAAACGTGAGAGGAAGGAGCAGGAGGAACAAAAGGAGGGAGAAGAAGCGAGCGAGACGTTCGAACCTTCCGCAACTCTGCATAAATCCAATGATCGATCGTGCGAACCGATAATTTCCACCCCACGTGCCAATATCGTACCGACGATAGAGTCATTGGAGAACGTTTTCGAAAGGACAGAAGACTCGCTAGCGACGAAGGTTCAAAATCAGCTGCAAACGTCGGAAGGTCGAGAGGCGTTACGAGCCAACTTGGGTCCGCTGGGTCAAAAGTATGTCGAGGCTGTCCTGCGGGGAGCGCAAGATAAAGAGAGTGGTATAGATCATGTGTACGGAGTTTACCTACACAAGGATGGATTGATGTTTGGCAATAAACGTTTCGACGTGGATGACGCGGACAACATAATTATTGACGGCGTACGATAGGCCGGTACCCCGGTCTTTACGAGTTGATTTTCAAGAGAATGCCCGAAGATGCCCTCTACACGGAAGACGATATGCAAGTACAAGAGCATGCTGTTGATGACGAGCGCGCACAAACACAAGCATCATTCGCAAGGTCGATTAATGAGCAACAGGGGATACAAGTACAAATACATAATCGCGCCGTTGATGCTGGTCACACCCAAGAAACTGAGTAAGAAATCTGGAAAAGGATTACCTCACGCAATGACGCTAAATGACAACGCGATTGATTACGTGCACTGGGACGATCCCAACGAGCTGGTGGATCGTCTACGATTGCTCGACGCTTTGTACCGAGCGGGCAGCAACGCTCACGACAACGAGATGCTGTCGATCATCGAGGAACTCCGCGAAGCCGGTCTTATTATAAATTAAATCGTGTATCAATGAAACGAGGCAGTCGAGTGACAACAGCGAGAAAAAATACATTATTTTCTTGTGTATTACGCGTCGAATCATGAAAAAAAGATCCGATGAAAACAAAAATTTAGCTCCGAGAAACGTCGACTCGTTGAGAAATTGCTCCTGCAAGAAGAAATTTTCCGCGAAGGCGCGTCATAGTCCGGGGATACGACGATCTGTGGCAGGCTGATATAGTTGAGATGCGTTCGTACGCGAACCTCAACAAAGGTCACCACTACATACTCACCGTCATCGATGTGTTGAGCAAGTACGCGTTGGCCGTGCCACTCAAGAGCAAGGGTGGAAGCGAGACAGCTGACGCTATCGCTGAGATCGTTCGAGCGAGTGGAAGATGTCCGAAAAATTTACAAACGGATATGGGGAAGGAATTTTACAATGCCGATGTGCAGAAAATCTTGAAAAAACATGACGTTAATCACTATTCCACGTATTCGACGTTAAAAGCGTCAGTGGTCGAGCGGTTCAATCGCACGCTCAAGAACGATATGTGGAAGATGTTTACGCTCAACGGCAATTACAAATGGGTAGACGAGCTGCCGCGTCTCGTGTCAAATTACAACGCGCGCAATCATCGCACCATCGGCATGCGACCCGCCGACGTAACTCCCGCGATCGCCGAAAGACTCTTAGGCACAGTGTACAGCGCTAAAGATCGCGGGTCCGGCAAAATTCAAAGTAGGCGATTCGGTACGCGTGAGCAAGTACAAGACGGTTTTTGAGAAGGGTTACACGCCAAATTGGACCACCGAGGTGTTTACGATCGTTAAGGTACAACGTACTAATCCCGTAACCTACTTACTCGAGGACTATCGCGGGAAATCCGTCGCTGGAGCGTTCTACGAGCACGAGTTGCATCGCGCTACTCATCCGGATGTGTATCTCGTGGAAAAAGTACTGCGCAGGAAGGGAGACAAGGTGTACGTCAAGTGGCTGGGATTCGAAGGATCGCACAATTTATGGATACATAAAAACAATGTGATTTGATATAATTTTGATTCGTGTATTTTTTTTATTCTACATATAAAAAATATATATCTACATAAGGATATAAACGTGTAAAATATTTTTTATTATCCCTTCCATCTTCGTTTTGGAGTATACAGATATAAAATACTTATAAATGTACGATACATGAAATGAAATATAATAGTAATATATAATAAATGATATTACATAAAACATAATAGTAAGACACCTATAAAATACTTATAAATGTACGATACATTAAATAAAAAATAATAGTAATACATAATAAATGATATTATATATAACGTAATAGTAAGACTTATATAAAGTACTTGTAAATGTACGATACATGAAATGAAAAATAATAGTAATACATATAACACGTAATAGTAAGACTTATTGTAACGTCCGCCGAAAATTGCGCGCAGGCGAACGTCACTTTTAACCGCGCCAGACGCGTTACCGTGGCAACGCGAACTGTCGCGACAGCCGCGAAATCCTCGCGAACCGTGATCACGCGGTTAGCGCATGATCAAACAGCTGTTACAAAACCGTACTGCGCTTACGCGACCCAATACAATTAATCGCGTGAAAATCCAAATTAATCAATAGCGAGACGAATTAGCACCCCATAATATTGAATAATAAACCATAGGGAACTAAGAGGCTCTCTGCTATTCTCGATCTATCGCAGTATTCTAAAGTAATCAATAAATTTATTTCATTTAAATTCAGTAATTGCAACTGCAAATTTGACTGCGCCGA
>NW_017296001.1:9927-10168 GCF_001594075.2 Trachymyrmex cornetzi
ACATTTAAATTCGGCAATCTCTCCCTTTAAAACAGTAAAATCTAATAAAATCTTATTAGATCGAAAGTTCTAGAACAATTCAAAAGATTCCAGTAACTGTTGACAGGACAACCCCCTTTCCCGCTCAGCACCACCACTTCTAACTATACAGGGTGGACCATCTGAAGTGATCCAGTCAAATATCTCGAAAACTAGTAGGGATAGAGAAAAATGTTTCGTATGAAAAGTTTAGGGTTACACG
>NW_017296002.1:0-2097 GCF_001594075.2 Trachymyrmex cornetzi
ATAAATGACAAATTATTGTTTTTTTATTATTATTTTTATTATTAGGCTCAAAATATAAATAGTAACCCTCGTATTGTTACGTCCTGCCCTCCGTAGAAATATAATTTTGCCTTTTATTTGTATTGTCTTTTCGTTTAGCGCCGAATTATTTTTTATTATTTAATTTCACATCATCTATCTGAAGTATTTCTATTGATTAATTACGGATATTCCTAGCGAGAAACTTACTCGGCGTTGTATGATCCTATCGTGCCGACACCACGTGACACATGTGTCGCGTGAGCCAATCGGAGCACCTGTGAGGCGCGTGCCGCGTGCTGATGTATTACGATGAAATTCTGGGCGGGATAACTCCACGCGGAGTTAAGAAATCGTTCCCATATATTGAGACCGTCATGTCATTATCATCCTACATGAGATTTAGGAAAAATTGACCTGATCGAAACACCTTATCGCCTACAATTTCTCGATATAGGCATACGCTATGATCGTCATGTTATCGCTGTCCTACGCGAGATTTAAAGAAAATTAGCTTACTCTAAACACCTCATCGCCTATAATCTCCCAAAGTAAGAATAAGTTATCGCGCACCAATCACCTGCCTGTGATGCGTGTGTCGCTCGTCGCTCCGAATCCTTAGTGAGACTTCAGCCGCTCTGGCCAAGAATATTGTTAATTTCGAAGTCTCACGTTATGTTTAATACATTTTTGTTTAGGTTACTATCTTTTGGTCATTGTGGCGGCCTTAATTTAGCCTGAAACAGATAAGAAAACCCGATATTATCGCGTTAGCTAGCGCCGACTAGAGTCCTAGATTTATCAGAGAGGCGCAACCGGCTTAAGTCAGTATGACAAAGGTGCTAAGGAGAGTACTAAACATGGCCGACATGCTATGAAACTGAGCTATGAAACTGCCTTTAAACTATGTCGAACAAGATAAGAATGTAGGATAATGTGAGATAGAATGTATAGGATGAAATAGAAATATGTCACTAGTACTATAAATGGCTGTCAAGTCACGCAATTGGTCAGATTGCAGACGCAATTGGTTAGATTGCAACAGCGAATCAGAATACATAACACCGGTTGCGCCTCTCTGATAAATCTAGGACTTTAGTTATAACCCTAGTAACACAGAACATTGGCTATACAATGGCTATGTTCAGCAGAACGTTTATTTTGCAACTGTTGGAAGTTTTCTTTGCGCTGATTGGGTTATGCTTTTTTAGATCAAAAGAAATAGTCCAATCTCAGCAGAGAATCATAAAACGGTTGCAAAACTGTTGTGTTCTGCTGAACGCAGCCATTGGCTGCGTTCAGCAGAGAAAGCAGCTTTGCAGCTGTTGCAGGATTTTCCATTGAACGATTGGCTACGTTCAGCAGACTCAGCAGTTTTGCAACCGTTTTATGATTCGTCGTGTTGATTGGTTTATACTTTTAGATTTAAAGGAATAGTCCAATCTGAGAGAAGAATCATGAAACGGTTGCAAAACTGTTGAGTCTGCTGAACGCAACCATTGTGAACGATTGACAGCGGTTTATGATTTTTAAACATGTTGCTGAGCAATCATCTTTTTTTCCAATATATTAAAAATTGTCGTTCAGTAGAAATCAGTGCTAAAAATTGAAGCATTAGTGATTATTATATCGAGTCGTAACTTTTATATAGTTCATATTATTATAATGGAAAATTCAATAATGCTGTTTATAATGGACGATGACCAAGATATAGTAAATAATATTGTGAATATCATTATACAAGAATTGGACTACGAATTGCTAAATGGTTTAAGAATTAGAAGACGAAATCGGAGAGAAAGAAATTCAAATTACTTTGAATTTACGATTCCACGATATACTGATGTGTTATTTATAGAACATTTCAGAATGTTACGGCCGACGTTTGAGGTATATAGGTAGTATAATTATGTATATACGAGGTGTGATCAAAAAGTAAGGTGACTTTTTGAATTTCGTGCGCTCTGTACACTCTAATTTCAAAATTTTTTTTTTGTAGTGTTGGTACACTCGTCACGATCATATGTTCACAGTTTTGACTATATAGCATGTGTTGTTTTTATGTGAGAGGCATAAAGG
>NW_017296002.1:3297-4541 GCF_001594075.2 Trachymyrmex cornetzi
TTGGGACTACAAAGCTCCTAGGCATCGGTCGCTGTGATTGGTGGTGTCCAATCGAGCCGTGATCAATCGAGATCATCCCCTACTAAAAACAAAGTTCAGAAGAGTAAAATATTTAGATGTTTCCGATTTTGAGTTGGCTAATAAGATGATTGCCGCAGCCTGTGTATTACACAATTTTATAATCATTGGTGACAGAGTGTTTCCGGAAGATGAAAATTACTCGTATGAAATTGATGCAAATGTGGAAGAACAGCAAAATGATATTGTAATGGATGAAGAAAATTATGATGCTATCGAAAAGCGTAGGCGTATTGCTGAAGAATTGTAAGGGTGCCGTCACATGCGGCGTAACCTGCGTAAGCGTAACCTGCGTATTCTAGTAATTTACTAGAATACGTTATTTTTTATTTACTAGAATACGCCATTCTGAAAGCCCGCATTCACATTGAGCGTATTTCACGGAAGATTAGAGAAATGCGTAACTAATGCAACCAATTGCTGATTAGAATTTCTGTTGTACACTCTAACAGAAATGTTAAATGAATTTACGATTGGTTTTCGTAACCTACGCATCTCGAAAAGTACGCCTCACGGGGAACCGGTACCTTTCCATTGCGTATATATGAGCAGATGATCGAATAAATTATTAAAATCGGAAAATTTTGTAAAACCACTCTTAGGGTGCCGTCACATGCGGCGTAACTTGCGTAAGCGTAACTTGCGTCGACCAATCATATCATTTCGCTTGAACATCAGTTTCTGTCTAGTCACTCTATGCTTTTTATGCTATTTTGTTGTTACGCCGAAACACGATAGAACCACCATGCGAATCTAATTTCTGGCTCATTTTAGCTTATCCTGTCTGAAAAAATGCACAAGGGTTTCGATTTTGCAACAGTACAATTATAGAAGTCGTGCACCCCTTTGCATCGCGTGAAAAATCGAAACCCATGTGGAACAGTACCTCATTATAGATCTCATTTTGCCTTTGTGACAGATTTCCTAACTTCAATAGTCATCAACTTTAACGCTTAATATCTCAGATCACAAGGCAGAGCAACGTTTTTTTTGCCAAATTCTTTCGTTTCACGCAAAAACGCGTCGAATAAGCCTAAGAGTGGTCTCAAAAAATTTTCTGATTTTAATCATTTATTCGATCATCCGCTCAATATATACGCGATGGAAAAGTGCCGGTTCCCCATGAGGCGTACTTTTCGAGTTGCGTAGGTTACGAAAACCAATCG
>NW_017296002.1:4725-5497 GCF_001594075.2 Trachymyrmex cornetzi
CGCTTACGCAGGTTACGCCGCATGTGACGGCACCCTTAGGTTTATTCGACGCGTTTATGCATGAAACTAAAGAATCTGGCAAAAAAAACGTCGTTCTGCCTTGTGATCTGAGACATTAAGCGTTAAAGTTGATGATTATTGAGGTTAGGAAATCTGTCACAGAGACAAAATGAGGTCTATAATTGTACTGTTCCACATGGGCTTCGACTTTTCACGCGATGCAAAGGGGCGTACGACTTCTATAATTGTACTGTTGCAAAATCGAAACTCTTGTGCATTTTTCAGACAGAATAAGCCAAAATGAGCCAGAAATTAGATTCGACGCATGGTGGTTCTATCATGTTTCGGCGTAATAACAAAATAGCGTAAAAAGCATAAAGTGACTAGACAGAAACTGATCTTCAAGTGAAATGATATGATTGGTCTGCGTAAGTTAGGCTTACGTAAGTTACGCCGCATGTGACGGCACCCTAATTATTTAAACAAGTTTATTATTGGGTATGGGAATAAGTTTCCGCCCTTTTTAAATGAAAAAGATGTATTTATTTAAACAAAACAATACAAAGTAAGTTCATTCAAAGTATGTTCCATCAGAAGCGACAATTTTCCCCCACCTTTCAGGTAATAAACAGATTCCTCGAAGGAAGAAATCTGGTTCTTTTGAAGCGATCCATCAAGCCATTTTTTGATATCTTCATAAGAATTGAATCGCTCTCCAAAAAGGACCGACAGCATGGACCGGAACAAATGGAAATCTGAAGGAGCAATGTCC
>NW_017296002.1:5524-7477 GCF_001594075.2 Trachymyrmex cornetzi
AATTTCCCACTTCACTCCTTCCAAGTATTTCTTGACCGGTTTTGCAACGTGTGACATAGCGTTGTCACGTAGCAGAATCAGCTTATCATGCCTATTGTCCCATTCCTATCGTGTTTGTTTCAAAGCTTAGTTCAAACAAATCGCTTCGAACGAATATCAACTACTGGGCTCAAAAGCTTGAACACATACCTTTCAAATACATGTATTGCCGTTTTATCAAACACCCAAGCAGTGCTACTAACGACATCTCTCTAATGGGCGGAAACTTATTCCCATACCTAATAGTATTTGTATTAGTTTATTGTACAAATTTATTTGTATTTTAAATACAAATATTTTAACTGTATTAAAGTTAAACATATTAAAGAATTAAGAATTCATATTTTATTTATTGACTGGAAAATCTTCCTTTAATGATGAATTAGTTTTTTCCTTTAAAAATAGAAGCATATTTTTAAATATTTCATTTCTTTCTTTCTGAACGTTAGAAAAATTCTCCAATACCTGTTTTATACCTTCTAGTGTATCTAATTTCTTTTCATTGGACTCAAACTCTTTCTTCCGCATATAGTATAATGCTTTAGATCTTATAGCCTTCTGCTTTTTAACATCTTTTAACGAAGGTTTACTTATTGTAGTTTCACAAAATGTACTATAAAAGAAAAAACATCACAATCTGATTAATATATTCGTATATTAGTATATTTTATTGAGTAAATAAAAAAAATATAATAAAATAAAATTATTTAAGAAATATATTTATTTATAATTTATTCATTTATTTATTTATTATTTATTTATTTATTTATTTATAATTCATTTTTTAAGGAATATATATATATTTTTATAGATATACCCCTAACAAGTAAAGGTTTATGTTCCTTTAAATCCTACGTTATTTCCATATCTGAACATGTTGAATTGGGAATTTGTACCACTGCACATGTTGAGGTCGACGGAATAGGAGAATTGATGTGTTTAGCATCCATTCTTTTGCCGGGATATTTCACAGAAGAAAGTGTCGTATTTATATTCATTGTTCTATCCTCCTTAAATATACCTTCCATAATCTCATACCACTCCCAACTTATCGTTCCACGTCCTGTTTTCTTGTTATTATCTTTCAAATTTCTGTACGATTGTTTTAAATTTCGCATTTTTCGATCCAATATGTCTTCAGTAACATTGTAGTTTTATAATTTAAAATCATTCACTATTTCAGTCCATAATGATTTCTTTTTTATTTTTGGATCACGAAACATATCCTTCTTTTCAAAATATTTTTGTAAGAGCAACCTGGTATTTTGTTTCGTCCATACAAAATTTTTAGACGTTTCTACATATATTATAAGAAACATTTTATATAATTTACATACGCTATGATATTATAAAATTCCTGGTAAAACACTTTCGTTGAAATTATTCCACGTTTTGGACCATTTCAGCGAAATTGTTGAAAATTTGCTGAAATTTCACTAAAAGTGAATTTTTCAGCTAACACACTGAAAAAATCGTTGAAACTCAATTGAAATTACTTTGATATTTCTTTGAAATTTTGTTGAAATTTCTTTGAAATTTTTACTGAAATTTTTCTGAAATTGCAAAAATAAAATTTTGCTGAAATTTGCTAAAAATGAATTTTTCAGCTAAAAATCGCCGAAATTAAACTGAAATTTGTCTGAAATGCTGAAATTTTGCCGAAAAGGGAATGTTCCAAAACGTGGAATAATTTCAGCGAACTTTTTCCACCAGGGATATCTTTTTTAATTAGATGTAAATAGCTATCTATTTCTTGTTCTGTTACGCATATTACTGCTTTATTTGAGGTTGCAATCTCTGCAAGATACATACTAAAAAGACTCTAGATCTAGAATATAAATATGTATGATAGATAGGTATGACACACACACACACACACACACACACACACACACACACACACACACACACACA
>NW_017296002.1:7509-21114 GCF_001594075.2 Trachymyrmex cornetzi
CACACACACACACACACACACACACACACACACACACACACACACACACACATATAAAATAAATAATTAACAAAATAAATAATTAAATAATTTTGTAAATAATTAATTTACAAAATATTGTGGGACCGCCGGGAACGATGACGGCGCTAAAATCGGTCTTGCCGACGGGATGGCGTCAGAAGACTCGGAAGGAGGACGCTGCATACGGAGGGCACTGTGTAAGAAAGGAAAGGGCAGTCTACAGAGTTAGACCCATGACTCAGATCAGATTATCATCACTTTTGACTTACAACTACATAATCTATTACATTAAACAGGTTTATCTCAACATTACCAAACAAGACAAGGAAATAACTTTTTTCTGGGTGCCTGCTCACGTCGGGATCCCAGGCAATGAATCTGCAGATGCTGCGGCCAAACAAGCAGCTATAGAGGGATACAAACCTCCCTTCAAGGTCCCTTACGAGGACCTTCTCACGGAATCTACTGCACAAGCGAGCAGGCAGTCCGAAGAAAGTATGAAGATTGTTTCAAGCTCTAAAGGCACCCTGTATTATGAAAATTTCCATAACGCTTCGCCTAATAAAGCATGGTTCCATGGGACCAATTTATCAAGAGAAGAAATTGTAATGATTAACCGCTTGAGATCAAATCATATAAACGTCAATGAAAGTCTCCATAGAGTCAACATGGTGGAGTCTCCCGCATGTCCTTGCGGAGATCCTCGACAATCAATCGATCACCTCATATTCCATTGCGAAACCTTCAATTACAACTCATCTCCCATTAGAAATTACATAGCGCAGAAATTTCCTAATCCCTCCCCGAACCTCCTCCCGGCCCTTCGCTCCCCTTCTCCTAAACTATGTCGTCTGCTCTTGGCTTACATGAAGGCCAACGAGCTTTTCTTTTAGTTGCTCTACATTCTTTCCCCCCTCCCTTTCTCCTTTGGCGCGCGACTCACCGTCGGGTGGTGGTAGGCGTCTGGTGGTGGGGAGGGGAATCGAGATCGCGCGTCATCACATCAAATCGGCAATCCCCCAACGTTTAACAACCAGATATGCAGACCTCAATGGACCTATTCAGCCTGGTTGGCTGCCTGACCAAATACTAGGAAGAAGAAGAAGACTTTTGACTTACTTTACTTGTACGGTTAATAAACCATGTTTTTTACTAAATACAATCACGGGAATTATCCTTTTCCCTACAATTTTGGGGGCTCAGCCGGGATACAACCGGAATACTATCGGAATCCTTGTGCGCGATGTATCAAGAGGAACGACATCGCATGTAAAAGTAATCGGCAAAAGACGGTAGAGAAGACATTGGCAACAGAAGCATCGAGAAGCCATTACCGAATCTACAGGAAGATAAAGACGACTACGATAGAGGACTACGATATTGGTAATAGAGTACATCCAATCAGGTGGGAAACTAGCGTTAAAACATAGCAATGGAAAAATTCGAGCAAGTTAAGACGATTGCAAATAACTTCAAAACGAGTTCAAAGAAGGCAGTTCAAGCACTGCATACATTAATTTTCGAGCAAGAGGGAGATAGAGAGAATCGGAAACGATTACGAGAGTTCAGAGGTTTTCTATTCGCTATAAATTCAGAAGAGTATAAATCGAAAATAGCGTATGTGGAATCTAACCTCATTTGGGCAGATTTAGTGTCTGTATGCAATATTCTAGCGATCGAGTACTCAGGGACAAAACGAGAATTGAGTCAACGCTTGTGCGATAGCCTGATAGACCTCAATTCACTCAACAGCTGCGACGAATCTGATAAAGAAGAAAATGCAGGGGATAGCGACATACAAGAGCAAGAGTCAAGCGAAAGCGATGAAGATGCAAAACGAAGAAGCCGAAAACAAGACAGTAAAGACGTAAAAAGACGAACAAGGAAGACGAAGTATAAAGAAGTAGCAGGAGAAGACGAAGAAGATAAAAACGAAGACGAAGAGGATAAAAACGAAGACGAAGAAGATGAAGTTGCAGAAGATCAAAATGAAGATGAAAATGATCAACGATCAGTCGAAACAAACCCCAGAGTGACTAATGCCAAATTTACCATGACGTTTCGAGACGTGGAAGATTCCATTAGGCACTACAACGGAGACGACAAATATCCGATGGAACGCTGGATCATGGATATAGAAGAAGCGGCTGAGTTATTTGGTTGAACAAATATTCAGAAACTAATATTTGCAAAGAAATCGCTAAAAGGCCTGGCAAAATTGTTTATCCAAGGCGAAAGAGGCATAACATCTTGGGAGAAGTTAAAGAAGGCGCTTAAAGAAAAATTCAGTCAGAAGATGAATAGTGCTGAACTACATAAATTATTAAGTAAAAGAAAAATAAAAAAAGATGAGTCAGTGCAAGTGTATTACTTAGTTATGGAAGAGATAGCTAGCAGAGGTAATATTGAGGATGAAGCGCTGTACTGTTACATTGTAGATGGCATAGAGGATAGCACAATCAATAAAAATATTTTATACGGAGCAAAAAACGCCAAGGAATTTAAAGAGAAATTAAAAGTATATGAAAAAATAAAAGCAAAGTCTACAATCCCGAGCAAATCAACGAACATAAGCGCAAGCAAGAAGACGAAGCCAAAGGACAAAGAAGCAACCAGATGCTACAATTGTGGTGAACTAGGTCACAGAGCGAGCGAGTGTGATTCTAGAAGCAAGGGTATGAAATGCTTCAATTGTAACGAATTTGGACACAAAGCAACTGAATGTAAAAAGGAAAAAGTGAAAGGGAAGAAAGAAGAAGAAACAACGATAATGAAAACAGAATCCGTGAATAGTCGCGATCCACCAAAAAATATGTACAAGATAGTCGAGATGAGGAAAGAGAAAGTAAATGCTTTAATAGACACAGGCAGTCAGTTTACTATTATCAATGAGAAAGTCTACGGAAAGACCGGATCACCGGAATTAACAATATCCACGATACTTTTCTCAGGATTCGGAAAGCGTGAAGTGAAGCCTATGGGGTATTTCGAGGACATAATCGCCATTGACAACGAATCCTTCCAATCAGTTGTATACGTAGTACCCGATGACGTAATGAGTATGGAAGCCGTGATCGGAAATGAATTATTATCACAAGCGGAACTGAAAGTTGGACCAGAGGGTATATCTATTACAAAGATACATGAAGATATGGTGTTTCCAGTTAACTACGTTACAGAAGAGGAGATGCAAGACACTTCGCATATTATCTGCAGAGAAAAAAGAAAAGAAGTAGAGCACCTCATCGCAGATTATCAACCTCGGAAAGTGAAGAATGCTGACATTGAGATGACCATAACGGTTAATGATGATCGAAAAGTAACCGTAAGACCAAGACGCTTACCATTTCACGAAAGGAAGATAGTGGACGAACAGGTAGAGCAATGGATCAAGGACAAAATCGTGGAGCCTTGTTCATCTGATTATGCCAGCCAAGTAGTGATAGTAAAAAGACGGGGCGCCAAGAGTCTGCATAGATTATAGAGCACTGAATCAAATAGTTGTCAAGGACCACTCTCCACTTCCATTGATAGACGATATACTAGATAGATTGCAAGACGCTCGAGTATTTAGCTCAATTGATCTCAAAAACGGTTTTTTCCATGTGCCAGTAAGAGAACACGACCGTGTCGACGAAGAGGATGCCATTAACAATCTCAAATTAGTACTGAAACGAGCAGAGGAATACGGCCTCGAAATTAACAAGAAGAAGTGTCAGCTGTTACAAAGGCGCATTGAGTTCCTAGGATACATCATTGAAGATGCCAAGTTATATCCATCAACTGAAAAAACGAGAGCAGTCTTAAGATTTCCAGAGCCACAAACGACGAAGGAAGTACAAAGTTTTCTTGGCATTACGGGATACTTCAGAAAATTTATCCCAAATTACTCAAGGATCGCCAAACCTCTGAGTGACTTACTGAAGAAGGATGCAGCATTTCAATTTAAGGAATCAGAAAGAAATGCCTTCACGAAACTGAAGAGATGTCTGGCAGAGGAACCGGTATTAAATATATATAATCATACTTATGAGACTGAAGTCCATACGGATGCCAGCCAGGACGGCTTTGGTGCAGTTTTACTCCAAAGATCACCTTCAGATAATGAATTGCATCCGATATACTTTATGAGTAAGAAAACCAGTGATGCTGAGAGAAAATTTTCCAGTTATGAGCTTGAAGCTCTGGCGGTGGTAGAAACTTTAAAGAAGTTTCGAGTTTACCTCTTGGGCAAATCTTTCAAGGTGGTCACCGATTGTTCTGCGCTTCAACAGACGATGCGTAAGAAGGACTTAATACCACGAATCGCTAGATGGGTTCTGTATCTGCAAGACTTTGACTTTACGATGGAACGCAGATCGGGATCAAGAATGACGCATGTGGATGCTTTGAGTCGGTATCCAGTAATGACAGTTTTTAATCATGACGTTACTCCAAAGATTAAAAGGGCGCAAGAGGCTGACAAGAATATACAAATTATTAAGCAGCGCTTAGAAGAAGCTTCTTATGAAGGATACCACGTACTTAATAGTGTAGTCTACAAACAAGAAAAGGGATACAATTTGTTGATGATTCCCAAGTCCCTTCAAGACGAGATTATAAGACGCGCTCACGAACAGGGTCATTTCGCAGCTAAAAGAACAGAAGAGAAGCTCAAACAAGAATACTACATCCCTGATTTGCGCACAAAAGTCGAGAAATGCATCACCAATTGCATAAAGTGCATTCTTGTTAACAAGAAACCTGGGAAAAAGGAAGGCTTTCTGCATCCGCTAACTAAAGAAGATGTACCTCTCCATACTTACCATATAGACCATCTAGGACCGCTTGAGTCAACAAATAAAAATTATAAACATATTCTTGCCGTAATTGACTCTTTTACGAAGTTCGTATGGATGTACCCAGTCAAGTCGACTACGTCCAAAGAAGTTATTGAAAAATTGGAATTACAGAAGAATATCTTCGGAAATCCAACTTGCATCATCTCAGAGGAACAGCGTTCACAGCCAATGAATTTGAAGATTATTGTCGTCAAGAGGATATTAAACATATTAAGATTACAGCCGGTCTGCCGAGAGCGAATGGTCAAATCGAAAGGATTAATCGCACCATTATACCTGTCTTAGCCAAATTATCTATCGAAGATCACACTAAATGGTATAAATACGTTCCCAGATTGCAGCAAATGTTAAATTCAACGTACCAACGCAGTATAAATACCACTCCGTGCGAATTATTAATAGGAGTCAAGATGAGAATGCAGGACGAAAGATGAAAGACGTACTAGAGCAGGAAATGATAAACGATTTCGAAAATTCCCGACAACAATTAAGAAACGAAGCAAGGAAACAAATTGAGAAGGTGCAACAAGAGAACCAGAGGCAGTACAACCTGCGTCGCAGGCCTCCCTTCAAATATAAGCTTGATGATCTAGTGGCAATCAAGCGGACACAACTAGGACCAGGCTTAAAGCTGAAGCCCAACTATCTGGGTCCGTACCGCATCGTTAAAGTCAAACCAAATGACACTTACGATGTCATAAAAGAAGGCCATCAAGAATGACCCATAAAAACAACCACATGTGCGGAATATTTGAAGAGCTGGGTGGAGGACAACGATCTTGTATCATCCGGATGATGTATCAGGACGGCCGAATTGTGGGACCGCCGGGATCAATGACGGCGCTAAAATCGGTCTTGCCGACGGGATGGCGTCAGAAGACTCGGAAGGAGGGCGCTGCATACGGAGGGCGCTGTGTAAGAAAGGAAAGGGCAGTCTACAGAGTTAGACCCATGACTCAGATCAGATTATCATCACTTTTTGACTTATTTTACTTGTACGGTTAATAAACCACGTTTTTTATCAAATACAATCACGGGAATTATCCTTTTTCCCTACATTATAATAAAATTTTCTCATTTTGTGATGCTTCGTCTTTAATTTTTTGAAATTACTTTTTGAAAAAAAAAACTGTTACTCTAATTAGTTACTTTTACAAAGTAACTTTCCTATTGTATATATGTATGTATGTTATAGGTATGTATAGTATGTAGGTATGTATATTATACGTGTGTGTGCGGACGTGCGTGCCTGTGTGTATATGTGTATATATGTATGTATGTATGTATGTGTCTGTGTATGTATGTATGTATTGTGGGAATGTGTATGAATGTTGATTTGTAGCGCGCGCGCCCTCGTAATAGGGATTTTCACTAGTTTCCCATGATCCGTCCGAAGCAGCGGCGCGGCAATCGCATCGCAACGCATCGCTGTTGGCAACAGCGATGAAGGAGGAGAATTCATTCTTAATCGAATCCTTGGAGAGATTGGTGTGTGTACAGCAGGACAGCGAGTGATTAACTTAGTGTATTTTTCTATCATTAAACTCATTAATAGAATATTACTCGATGTGACTTATTAACGGTCCTGATTATAACTGTAACCTCGTCATTTCCTACAATTTGGGGGCTCAGCCGTATAACGAGCAACGACGACGTTACGAGAAAAAGGACGACGCCGACGACGTTACGAGGAAAAGGACGACGCCGGTATAACGAGCAACGACGTCGTTACGAGGAAAAGGACGACGCCGGCATAACGAGCAACGACGACGACGCTACGAGGAAAAAGACGCCGAATAACGAACAACGACGACGACGCTACGAGGAAAAAGACGCCGAATAACGAGCAACGACGACGACACTACAAGGACAAAGACGCCGAGTAACGAGCAACGACGACGACACTACGAGGACAAAGACGCCGAGTAACGAGCAACGACGACGATACTACGAGGACAAAGATGCCGAGTAACGAGCAACGACGACGACACTACGAGGACAAAGACGCCGAGTAGCAAGCAACGACGACGACGCTACGAGGAAAAAGACGCCGAGTAGTAAGCAACGACGACGACGTTACGAGGAAAAGACGCCGAGTAACAAGTAAGACGAAGAGATTAAGATAAAGACGAAAGACGAAGGAATATTCCAGAAGTCAGCCATCTTGGCGGGAAGCCGTTAGAGGAACGTTCGAGAAGGCATAGGAAATAGGCGCAAGGCTGTCGAGCGCGTGTGTCGGCCATACATCGCTTGTGTAGTGCAGCGTTTGTGTAGTACATCTCTTTTGACGTCCATACGGCTTTAGTAAAAAATTGAAGGCGGTTCGACGTTACGAGTAAACGATGAAAACGCTTGGTCAGATTGGGCCAATCGCCGATAAGATACGAACGTCGTCACGGCCCGCCGTGTACGCGCTGTATCGGTTGATATTTGAGAAAGAGGGAGATCGCACTAGCCGCAGACAGTTACGTGGTTTTAGCGGTTTTGATTTTAACGACGTATCCAATGAATATAGGGAAAAGCTTGAGTATACTACTGCTTTTTCAACCGGTGATTTGACTTCCATATGCAACATCCTTGGTTTGGACTACACTGGTGCCAAAGAGGAACTGCGACGGAGAATCATAAGGGCACTTATGAACATTGAGATGTTAGTGTCGCACGAAGACGACGACGATGCAGAAACAGACGAAGAGCTGGAAGAAGAGCAAGGAGAGTGTCAACGAGGAAGCGAGAACAACGACGATACGAGTGATCAGCAGGTGGATGAAGAGGTTAGTGTCGCCTCACTAGCAATCAACGATACCGACTCAGTGAACAATGAACGAGGTGTACGAAGAGCAAGAAGGGACGCTACGAAAATTACGTTTAATTTTAAAGATATTGAAGACACAATCCGTCCATTTGATGGGATTGACTGTTACCCGATAGAAAAGTGGATTGCGGACTTTGAAGACTTAGCGATTTTATTTAAATGGAACGACGTACAGAAGTTGGTGTTCGGCCGTAAATCCCTTAAAGGTGTAGCTAAAACGTTTGCGCGTGGACTGAACGTGACGCAGTCTTGGGAGAAATTAAAAGAAGCATTAAAAGAAGAGTTTAGCCTCAAGATAGCCAGCGCCGATATACATCAAGGATTGGCTAAAAGACGATTGAAGAAAGACGAGGGCTTGCAAGAATATTATTTAGCCATGCGAGAGTTAGCTTCTCAAGGAAGTATCGATGCTGAATCAGTGATACAATATATCATTGATGGTATCCCGGAAGGAAGCAACAAGGTAGTTCTGTATGGAGCTCGAGACTACAGTGAATTCAGAACTCGCCTTCGTACGTTCGAGAAGATGCAGGCAAGGACATCTACCAGCAGCAGAGGTAATCTGAAAGGCGTAAAGGCAAACCAGGCAATTAGAGAGGACGCAAAATCCCTGAAGGACGATTCGAAGAAGACGACGAAAACAGCAAGCCGCTGTTACAACTGTGGTGAAAGCGGACATAGGTCAGATGCGTGCAAGTTTAAGGATAAGGGAAAGAAATGTTTCAAATGTAATGCGTTCGGGCATGAATCTAAGAATTGTCCAGATAAGGTTGGTCGAAGCGATACACAGGTAACGACGAATGTTCTAGTTAATTCTGTTAACGTAAGTCGTATGTATAAGGAAATTATAGTTGAAGGTAAAAGTTTTAATGCTTTATTAGATACAGGTAGTCATCTCTCTTTGATGCGCGAAGATGTTTTCAGGGCAATTAATGCTGCAAGGCTGCAAGAAGCAGAAGTACTTTTGACTGGCATTGCCCAAGGGCAAGTTAAGACGCTTGGATATTTCCAGACGACGATCGCCATAGACGATCTTCTTCTTCCATTAACGTTTTATGTAGTACCCTGCGCAGCATTAACTGTCAATATAATTTTAGGAACTGATTTCATTAATCAAGTCGAAATTAGAATTGATCAAAGCGGAATTAGGGTTAATAAGCCTAGTGTTCCGATTTTCCTTACAAATATTGAGTTAGAGCCGGATAAAGAGGATGATGTGATCCATACTGCCATAACGATTGATAGAGAATCTAAGGACGTTGTAGAAAAGATGATGTTGACGTACTAACCCAACAAAATTAAGACGACTGGTATTGAATTAAAAATTACAATGAAGGACGAAACGCCAATTTATCAGAGTCCACGGCGTTTAGCGTTAAAGGAAAGAGATATTGTTGAGAAACAGGTGGACAACTGGGTAAGCGAGGGAATTGTTGAACCTTGTTCGTCTGAATATGCGAGTCCCGTAGTGGTTGTTAAAAAGAAAGACGGTTCTCCTCGACTGTGTGTCGATTACAGGAAACTAAACAGATTAATGGTCAAGGATAAATATCCACTTCCGATAATAGAGGATCAAATAGATCAGTTAGCAGAAGCTCGCATATTCAGTACGATAGATCTTAAGAACGGATTCTTTCATGTAGACGTAGAGAAGCAAAACCGTAAGTATACTGCTTTTGTTACACATAAGGGGCAGTATCACTTTTTGAAAGTGCCTTTCGGTTTGTGCAATTCACCTCCTGTTTTCTAAAGGTTTATAAATCACATATTCCGTCCTCTTGTTAACGAAGGAATTGCATTGCTATATCTAGACGATGTAATAGTAATTGCAGCTAATCTGGAGGAAGGTATAAGACGTTTACGTAGAGTTCTTCAAACAGCAAGTGACTACGGTTTAGATATCAATAAGAGTAAATGTCAGTTGCTGCAACCAAAGATAGAATACCTTGGGTATACAATAGAGAACGGGAAAATCTATCTGTCCCCCGATAAAGTAAAAGCTGTTTTGAATTTTCCAGAGCCAAGCTCATTAAGAGATATTCAGAGTTTTCTTGGACTCTCCGGTTATTTTCGAAAATTTATCGAGTCTTACGCAATTAAGGCGAAGCCGCTCAGTGATATGCTTAGAAAAGAAAATTCATTCCAGTTCGCTTCAAAAGAGAAAGAGTCCTTTGAACGATTAAAGTTGGATTTAAGTCGCGGTCCAGTTTTAAAGATTTTTAACCCAAAAAATGAAACCCAATTACATACTGACGCGTGTAAAGACGGTTTCGGGGCAATGTTATTGCAGAAAAGTCCTGACGACGACAAGTGGCATCCGGTACATTATATGAGTCATAAGACAACCGAAGTCGAGTCTAGATATACGAGTTATGAGCTGGAAGTGTTGGCCGTGATAAAAGCTTTAGAGAAGTTCCGCCACTATCTTTTAGGAATACGTTTCAAGATTTTTACTGATTGTATAGCTTTTAAGCAAACGATGAATAAGACTAAATTATCCGCTAAGATTGCGAGATGGGCATTGTTGATTGAAGAATTCGACGTGACCATTGAGCCTAGGGTTAATTCTAGAATGAGACATGTTGATTCTCTTAGTCGTTATCCAGTTATGGTGATTAGTAGTGAAGATAGCATCCTGGTTAGAATCAAAAATACCCAGAGAAATGATTCGGAGCTACGGGCTATTATGGAAGTTCTAAAGGAAAAACCTTACGATGATTACATTCTACATGATGACGTGTTGTATAAATATAAAGACGGTCAAGAGTTACTGGTGATCCCGCGAGACATGCAAAACGAAGTGATCCAAATGGCTCATAGCAAGGGTCATTTCTCGGTCAAACGCACGGGAGAAGACATTAAACAAGAGTTTTACATACCGAAGCTCACAGCGAAAATAGAAAATGTAATAGCGAACTGCGTACCCTGTTTGTTAGGTAGCAAAAAAGCGGGTAAACCCGAAGGTTTCCTTAATCCGTTGCCGAAAGGTGATGTGCCATTGCATACATATCACTTAGATCATTTAGGGCCATTAGCTTCCACTAACAAAAACTATAATCACATTTTAGCCGTAGTGGATAGTTTTACTAAATTTACGTGGTTGTATCCCACTAAGTCTACGACGTCTAAAGAAGTAATTACTAAGTTGCAAATGCAGAGCCAAGTGTTTGGCAACCCGTCTTGTATGATTACCGATAGAGGTACCGCATTTTCCTCTTCCGAGTTTGAAAACTATTGTAAGGAACAGGGAATTAAGCACGCGATGGTTACCACCGGTCTACCGCGAGCAAATGGACAGGTAGAAAGAATTAATCGTACAATTATTCCAGTATTGACGAAACTCTCAATAAGTGATCCCACGAAGTGGTACAAACACATATCAACAATTCAGCAAGTATTAAACTCTACTTTTCAAAGGAGTATTGGCATGACTCCATTTGAGTTGTTAACCGGAATCAGAATGAGATTAAAGGACGATTTAACTGTTAAAAATGCGCTCGAAGAAGAATTTCGATTGCAATTCGAGCAAGATCGTGACCATTTGCGAGCGTTAGCTAAGGAACAAATACTTAAGGTACAAGATGAGAATCTCCGAACCTATAATTTAAGAAGACGCGAACCGACTAATTATAAAATAAACGATCTCGTCGCCATTAAAAGAGTACAGATGGGCCCCGGTAAGAAACTTTGTGCTAAGTACCTTGGTCCTTATCGAATTGTAAAGGTCAAGCCTAATAACTCTTACGATGTAAAACGAGAGGTGCCCGGCGACGATCCAATGATAACGAGTACATGTGCAGAGTACATGAAATCATGGTCTTCCACGTTATGACCATTCGAGGCGAACGGGTATTCAGGACGGCCGAGTGTGGGAATGTGTATGAATGTTGATTTGTAGCGCGCGCGCCCTCGTAATAGGGATTTTCACTAGTTTCCCATGATCCGTCCGAAGCAGCGGCGCGGCAATCGCATCGCAACGCATCGCTGTTGGCAACAGCGATGAAGGAGGAGAATTCATTCTTAATCGAATCCTTGGAGAGATTGGTGTGTGTACAGCAGGACAGCGAGTGATTAACTTAGTGTATTTTTCTATCATTAAACTCATTAATAGAATATTACTCGATGTGACTTATTAACGGTCCTGATTATAACTGTAACCTCGTCATTTCCTACAGTATTGTATATGTACGTAATTTTTAAAGCAGTTTCTTTGTATAAAGTATATTAAAATAGAACTTTACCGGTTTGTAATCTATAGTGAACATCACTCGTTGTCACGATCTTATAAACCAATTTATTATAAGTATACGATTGCTCAAATTCATTAGTGTTGTTTTCTTTATCCATAATGATCGATAATTATATTTTAAAACACGTTACGCTTATTAAGCGTACTTTCAGTTTGCTGAAAAAAATAACGAATATTTATTAAACATGTTGCAAATTTACAGGCGTCTCTAAAAAAAATTAGTAAGTTGCATTTACTGCTTAGCATTTTGAGTTATGTTGTCAAACAATACAGGTTAGGAGGATATTTTGATTATGATTAGAATTTAAAAATAACTGTTATAATGTAAATATAATTATGAATATATGAATAATTATAATAATAATAAATGTAACATCTTTTATATTTACCAGGATTATTTTTAAAAGCTAAAATTATATTTTGCAATTTTACTTCACAGCACACTACGCTTACTATAATTTTAGGAACGTTCAATAAAATTTTCAAACGGTTGAAAGTGCAACATGATACGCTAATGTAGCGCTAACTTCTGCTGAACGCAGCCATTGGCTAAGATTGGCTAAATATTGGTTATATTGGGAATACATTGGCCAAGATTTCCCAATGTAATGCCAATATGGGCTATATAATAAATGTCAATGTATAGCCAATATTGCATATCAATCGTTATGCAATATTGGCTCTACATTGACGATACATTGGCCAATATTTCCCAATGCAATGCCAATATTAGCTATATAATAGATGCCAATGTACAGCCAATATTGCATGTCAGTCGTTACACAATATTGGCTCTACATTGGCGATACATTGGCCAATATTTCCCAATGCAATGCCAATATTTGCTATATAATAAATGCCAATGTGTAGCCAACATTGCATGTCAACCGTTACACGATATTGGTTATATAATAAATGCAAATGTGTAACCAATATTGCATGTCAATCATTATCCAATATTAGCTCTACATTGGCGATACATTGGCCAATATTTCCCAATGCGATGCCAATATTGGCTATATAATAGATGCCAATGTATAGTCAATATTGCATGTCAATTGTTACACAATATTGACTATATAATAAATGCCAATGTGTAGCCAATATTGCATGTCAATCATTATCCAATATTGGCTCTACATTGGCGATACATTGGCCAATATTGGCTATATAATAGATGCCAATGTGTAGCCAATATTGCATGTCAATCATTACCTAATTGTCTTTATTTGTTATTTGTTTATTATTTATTTATTTATTTATCTTTATTATTGTATATACAGGGTAACCCATTTTAACTTAGACAGCCAAATAACTCGAAATATCGCTATTAAATAAAAATATCGCTATTAAATAAAAAAATGTTTAAAACAAAAATTGTTGGATATGAAGGGGCTGATTGAACTATGATATGACCTTGACAATGACCTTGTCCTTCATTTTCAAGGTCATTTGAAGATCAGGTCATTTTTTTAAATGGGAAGCCCCATTTTTCGTTGAATATTCTTGTAGCTTATCTCGAGAGCTTTCCAAAACACTATAATAAAATATTTTTTCATTAAGTACTTCTCGAGTTATAAGGCTCGAATGTTACAATACCGCCACCGACATTAGCATTACGCAAGGTATCCGACCGATGGCTAAAACCTCTTGAATGTTGTTCAGGATCATATCCTAGA
>NW_017296002.1:21212-24522 GCF_001594075.2 Trachymyrmex cornetzi
AATGTTATCTAGGATATGATCCTGAACAACATTCAAGAGGTTTTAGCCATCGGTCGGATACCTTGCGTAATGCTAATGTTGGCGGCGGTACTGTAACATTCGAGCCTTATTACTCGAGAAGTACTTAATGAAAAAATATTTTATTATAGTGTTTTGGAAAGCTCTCGAGATAAGCTACAAGAATATTAAACGGAAAATGGAGCTTCCCATTTAAAAAAATGACCATGACCTTCAAATGACCTTGAAATTGAAGGTCAAGGTCATTGTCAAGGTCATAGTTCAATCAGCCCCTATATATCCAACAATTTTTGTTTCAAACATTTTTTTATTTAATCGCGATGTTTCGAGTTATTTGGCTGTCTAAGTTAAAGTGGGTTACCCTGTATATTGTGAATAGATTGTATCATATATGTACAATTAAGTAACACATTTATTAATCGAAGAAATGGTGCAGCACATAACGCAGAAGACTCATAGTCCAAAGGTCCCAGATTCGAATCCCGTAGGTACGTGAATTTTCATTCAATTATTTATAATATTGATTATACATTATTTCAGGAATATTAACGAATATTGCAAAACCATGTATAGTCAATGTAAAACATTGGGTAAGAATTGAATCCCCAATATTGGCTAAATATTGTTGAAACAATATTGGTCCAATATTTTTGAAACAATATTGGCTAGATATGACTAGGCGTATACTTTCAATATTGGGCGAATATTGGTTATCCAATGTTTTAATATTGGCTGTACATTCGTTTCCCATTATTGCGCCAATAATTTGTGCTACTAGGAAAGCGACCGAAAACCGAAAATGTAATTTCTCGGCCGTTTGGCATATTCCTGTAAAATTTGAATCAAAGACATAAAGAATGAATTGAGCGATCCGTGTGTCAAAATGGCCGATAGGGATGAGAGAGAGGGATCGTGGCAGACGGCCACTTCTATCTCTTTCCATTCAATAGTGTAATGGGAGAGAGAATGAGAGGGAGATTGGCCGTCTCCCATGGTCCCTCTCTCTCTCATTATTGTCGACCACATTTGATACACTACTTAGATACGGATCGCGCAGTCCATTCTCTATGTCTTTGGAGAGAGGGATCGTATGAGCAGTGATGCTGATTTGGCTTCCGGCACCACGGAAAATTAGCCCCACCACTTTTACCTCTACCAAGCAGACACCTACTGGCATCGAGTCGGCCGTCTTCGCCGCTGCGCGAGAGCGAGTGAGACAGCGAGAGACAGCCCGTCCTTCTCGCTCTACAAGTGAGTATTAGAGCGAAAAGGACGGTCGCTCTTTCTCGCTGTCTCGCTTCTTAGTATCGTAGTCGCTTATTATAAGCGACCGACAATCGAAAATGTACTTTCTCGGCCGCTCGGCGTATTCCTGTACAGGGTGTCCCGACCTTTTTTGTCAATCACTTTTGTGTAGATAGAGCCGATTAAACTGAGTTGAAAAGCCCTCTACCAAAAATTATATATTTTCTTCTCATAAAGTTCTGAGAATTTTTTCAGAATTTTTTAATACCGTATTTTCTCATGTTGAAAAAATAAGAAAATGCAGTACTAAAAAGTTGATAAAAAATTCTGAAAAAATTCTCAAAACTTTA
This sequence comes from Trachymyrmex cornetzi, assembly GCF_001594075.2. Taxonomy (NCBI): domain Eukaryota; kingdom Metazoa; phylum Arthropoda; class Insecta; order Hymenoptera; family Formicidae; genus Trachymyrmex; species Trachymyrmex cornetzi. Next base: position 22,826 of record NW_017296002.1, read on the forward strand.
TGGGAAGAAAATAAATAATTTTTGTCTCTTGCAATTTTTCTGGAAAGTAGATAGTATTGAGTAAAAAATTATTCAAAACTAATATTTTGCAATTTTTAGTAATTAATATCTTGTTAACTATTGCGAAAATTGCAAAATGGTAGAGGGCTTTTCAACTCAGTTTAATCGACTCTATCTACACAAAAGTGATTGACAAAAAAGGTCGGGACACCCTGTACAGGAATACGCCGAGCGGCCGAGAAAGTACATTTTCGATTGTCGGTCGCTTATAATAAGCGACTACGATACTAGGAAGCGAGACAGCGAGAAAGAGCGACCGTCCTTTTCGCTCTCTAATACTCACTTGTAGAGCGAGAAGGACGGGCTGTCTCTCGCTGTCTCATTCGCTCTCGCGCAGCGGCGAAGACGGCCAACTCGATGCCAGTAGGTGTCTGCTTGGTAGAGGTAAAAGTGGTGGGGCTAGTTTTCCGTGGTGCAGGGAGTCAAATCAGCATCACTGCTCATACGATCCCTCTCTCCAAAGTCATAGAGAATAGACTGCGCGATCCGTATCTAAGTAGTGTATCAAATGTGGTCGACAATAATGAGAGAGAGGGACCATGGGAGACGGCCAATCTCCCTCTCATTCTCTCTCCCATTACACTATTGAATGGAAAGAGATAGAAGAGGCCGTCTGCCACGGTCCCTCTCTCTCATCCCTATCGGCCATTTTGACACACGGATCGCTCAGTCCATTCTTTATGTCTTTGATTCTCTATGACTTTAGATTTGTTTTTTTTCTCTGCACCAGTATGCACTAGTGCTGCACTGAACTAGCACTAAATCGGACTGCACTGATAGAAAATTGTACTAGTGCAAGATATAAAAAAACGTACCGGTACAGTAACTAATAAAGCGTATCACGTAATGGATCGTGATATTCCTATGTTTGAATTATTTAATTCTTCGGACGAAGAACACGTAATTGTACCGTCACTATTAGAACCACCAATAATAGTTGAAAATAACGATGGTAATATATAATTTAATGACAAACTTATTGTTAAAGACTTATCATAAATAATAAATGATTATGACTTATAATAAATATTATAAGTAAATATTATGATAAATATTATGATAAATATTATGGTAAATATTATGGTAAATATTATGATTATGACTTATAAATATTATGGTTATGACTTATATAATAAATGATTTATTATTTGAATGATTTCCTAAATAGATAGGGCAAAACAGCATACAAAATATTTAATATTCTATATATCTGGGCAATATATATATTTGGATTTCAAAACGTTGCTTTTGAAGAAAATTTTACTAAAAAGCTGTAGTTTATGTTACTGTACCTAGTTTATGTTACTGTACCTAAAAATGATAATAGAACTCTTCGAATCGACAATTGATTTGATAATTATGGCGTCAATTCGATTCCATTATCATTTCTCGCTGAGTATAACTTTTTAATAAAATTTTCTTCGAAAGCAACATTTTGGAGCATAATCCAGGTAACCGAGATTTACGAATGATTTATTAATATAATTATTTTGTTCATGTACTTAGCCATTTTCTTGTTCGATCTTTATTGTAGTCTCTGTTAAGGGGATGCTGGAGTGACGGTCGAAGTTAATCAAGGTCGATAATATAGATTTTCAGAAACTTACGCCTGTACGCTTACGCCCTCTGAGCGTCCT
>NW_017296002.1:25081-25363 GCF_001594075.2 Trachymyrmex cornetzi
TGCGCAGAAAAAGCTTGTCGCGCGCGCCCCGCGCGCGTACGACAAAAACGCACAAATGAAATATCGTCCTAATACAGTGAACGATATCCTAGTTGTTTGTTAATATACGAAGATGACATGATCACTGTCACACTGTGTCGCTTTCTGAAAAGCAACAACAATTGTCAATAGATACATGTATACATAGCACGTATATTTATAGCTGCTCCTTGATGATTGAATACAAATATAATATTACTGATGTATTCTTATGTACAACATTAGAATAATGCATCTTTATCG
>NW_017296002.1:25706-27018 GCF_001594075.2 Trachymyrmex cornetzi
TTCACTAATATGTCTTCTTATACATTTATATACAGTTATATGTTAGAATTAAATTGAATATAACAAATATAGATACAAATTTCTCATGCTCAGATATTCACGCAGATATATTTACACGAAATATTAGAATTTTCTGAGTATTATAATGTGTGTCTGTATGTATGTATGTATAATGTATATACTTCTATATATATAAATAATAAATATAAGTATATATACATACATACAGACACACACTATAATACAGAGACATGTGAGTGAATATTAGAATGATATTTTATGTGCATTATTATGTACACAACGGCCAGAATTGTAATTCTTATTACTAAGTTGGGCGCCAGGCACGAGAGAGCGTGCCACTCTTTTTGAAAGCTCCTCACTTTTGCCTGTAAGGTTTTCGCGACGGCAGGGGGTGGGTCACAAGGGGTGTGGGAAATTTGTCGGAGGGCGAGAGAGATAGGCCACAAGAATAAACCACGCGAAATGTAATAATAAGAACAATTATATTTGAAAAGAATGTAGTGAAGCAAGTATGATAAGTTACAGTAGTGAAGTAATTACAAGTACTCTCCGGGGTTTCGCCCCTCTGCTCTGATCGATACTCTCGGTACTCGCACGGAGAGTCGCTAACTTAATCCTAACGCCGGACGCCGGTCATACGCTACAGCACGAGCCCCGACCTTCCCCGCGGTATCTTCCGACGGTGTCAAACGCCCACCCCTCGACAGCCGGCCAGAACCCGCACACGCTGTACCACCAGACTCCCGGACGTGCAACGCCGGCCCGCGGCCGACGCCACGCGATGGTGCGACGCGTTTGTAGCAAACTCCTTGATGCGACTCGACTCTACTCGACAGCGTGAATTCCGGAAACGGACCCTACTCGGTAACACCGCAACCGGAAGTTCACTCGGCAACGCGTCAATTCGCGTTCCGAGGCGACAGCACAATTCTAGCAAGCGCGTCTCCGCGACGCGACACCACACGATAACGCAATTACAATAATCGTCGTTACGCGACCCGACGAAACTCGACAACGTGACTACTCCGCGCGTTTCCACGCGGCTCTACTCTACTCGGTAACCGGCAGTGACTCTCCCGTGGCGCAAGGGACGAGCGCGATTCGGCCCTCGATTCTCTCCAAGACGACTCAAATTCACTTCTACTCGGCAGTGAATATTACTCCCCTCACTCTGACTCTCGAAATGCGGCAGCTAATAATTCCCAAACTCGGGAGGATGGCACGTGGCTCGCGGCTCCGCGGTTCTACACGGCGGCCATTGCGCCGATTTTATCGTTACGGTGCGAGCTGG
>NW_017296002.1:27275-28390 GCF_001594075.2 Trachymyrmex cornetzi
CGCTGATTGGCTTCCGCGTGTCACGGCATTCGCGCGTGCCGTGCAGGCCTGCGCGGCCTTGAGTCCTCGCTCATGCGAGCTCGCAAGGAGGATTTCTGTCAAGGGTGGCGTCCTGATTCACGGCCCCTGCACTTCCTGGCCTGGCGGAGGAGATCGGGATGGACTTCCTTCCCGCTCGTCGTGCCCCAGGCTTCCGACGGACGTCCGTCCGGCCCCTCCAGGGTGGCCGGGAATTCTGGCCTCCTCCGGTGCTCTGCAAGGGGTGCAAGATGATAGTATGGTCCTTTTTTTATGTGACAGCGGTTACAAGCAATGATATAAAATGGTACAACCTGCTAATCCGGGCTCCCGGATGTGTGCCCTTCTCTCTGCTCTGCGGCCGTCCTTACGATCCGGTCCTTCTTCTGTCTTCCTTCCAAGGGTGGCGGGCGAGACGGCACGATGATACAATTGCATTTCACGGTAGCTGCCGAGCGTGATCCGTGGCGCGTCTACGCTTCCTGATACGCTTGATCATTACGCAAAAGAGATGCTAACATAAAAGAATAAAATCTGCCAAGTAAATTAGATGACGCGAATTTCAACGCACGTTCGCAGGTGCGTTTGCACGCGCGCTCGCATGCGCGCTCGCCTACGCGCTCGCCCTTCGAGCCGGTAGAAAGCGCGAGTCCGCCGTCGACAGGTCCGCACAGTGACGGACAAAATGTCACGTCACAATATAAATAATAAATATAAGTATATATACATACATACATACATACATACATACACACAGACACACATTATAATACAGACACATGTGAGTGAATATTAGAATGATATTTTATGTGCATTATTATGTACACACATTACAAAACATAAAATGTATTTCTAATTCATATCCACCATGTCTGTTTAGATGTATTGAAAATATAAAATACACATAAAATTCCAATACATCTAAACAGATATAGTGAATATGAATTAGAAATACATTTTATGTATTTCTAAATTCTTGCCAAATTTGTAACCGTACTCGCGAGCAACGGCACAACTTCGTCGCATGTTCTCGGTACTCAAAGTACGCAAAAGTATCTTCTCTCCCTCGGTAGCAGAATTTTGCGACAGCCAGGCGG
>NW_017296002.1:30220-30452 GCF_001594075.2 Trachymyrmex cornetzi
CATTAGACGTAAAAAAAGAGATGGAATAGATACATATGTATGTGTGATGTATCTATGAGTTGACAATACACGTTACATCCTAAATTAAAATGGCATTGGAAATAAAGGAAAAAGTGCTATTACACGTGTATATATGTATTTCAAATACATGTTTGCATCCGAAGATGTATTTATGTCACAGTTAGTGTTCACTTAGTAAAAATATACTTATTGTAACTTGCTGTTAGTCAAT
>NW_017296002.1:30649-31242 GCF_001594075.2 Trachymyrmex cornetzi
TGACCAATAAGTATATACATTTACTAAAACACTTTGAATATGATATACTTATATACATTTCATGGACGTACAGCGAAAATTATGCATGTGGCTATTGACCATGTAATGTATGTTATATATATATATATATATACCACATATATGTATAACATATGTATTATATAGGGTATCCAAAGAGACCCCGGATTTATGGGCTGAACATAAAGATGGGTATAACTAATCGTAAAGAAATGTGAATTGTACTTGTATCGGCGTACATACATAGAACGCCAAAATATATATAGTGCGTTGACTATGACCTATGATTATGATTCACGTTCTAGGACTTGGTTATGGTCATCCTTATGCTAAGGGCCTTAAATAACGTTTTTAGATGAAACGTTTCAGACCAAAGTTGTAAGGTTTTAAAGGAGCTATTTACTGATATTCAGTTTAACTTTGGATGGCGTCTCTAAAATCAAATCAAGGTCACATTTATTTTTTTCTTAACGACACATGCCATTTTTATTCCACAATTTAAGGGGATGCTGAAGTGTCCTGTTTTACCATTTAATTTTTGAAGACTCTTTTCTCTTAATTGTGTTTATGGATTG
>NW_017296002.1:38375-40000 GCF_001594075.2 Trachymyrmex cornetzi
TGAGCGGGGTGCGCTTGCTACACTCCCCGCACGCCAAACTATCGATGACGGCACTTTGGAAATAATATCTCGATTGGGAAATGATCGCAATTTTTTTGAAAATTCAATTTAATTCGCTCTAAAGCGTGCGCGTGTACATACAGAAAAATGCTAATTTAGTGCGCACTAAACTGAGTCGAATTGACTCCTTTACCATTTTGTAATTTTCGCAATAGTTATAAGATATATTAATTACTAAAATATTGATTTCCAAGTGTTCGCTATCGCCATAATAGGATACCTGGAAAGTCAAGGCAAAATAACACCACACGCAAAGACATAACTAAACCCTTTATGGATAACAGATACAAACAATAATCTCAAACATTGTAACATATTGATGGAACATATGTATAGTACGTGAATAATCGGGTGCGTTGAGAATGGTATACTAATGGTTGTGACAAGGTGCGATAGTAAAACGAACTCATGAGGCCGTAGCCAAGAGGTGCAATTGAATAGACACAAAGTATTAATGTAGTTTCTTATAATGTCACCGATCAAGGAGTAATCGGATAAACGACGGTAGCCATCTGGATGTATATGCAACACGGCAACGGGAAGAGAGGCGGTGGCTGCGACCTGTCTCTTAGAGCTCCTCGATGGATAGCCGATGATCGACCACGGGAAGAATAACGTGGTCATCTACGCGGGAGAGTAGCAGTATGTCGGCTCCTGAGTAATCAAGGCATATCTGTAATAGGCAGAAGGGTACTTACAGCAAACAATGGTAGCGAGCTATTCCTCAGTCGCAGTTGCCAACTGCACGGGTGCATTCAGAGCACAGTTAGTGAGATATGCACTTCCTGGACAAACAGTACGTTTGTGGCAGCCAGTATAGTAAGGAAGTGCACGCTGTGGCGAGAACGCCCTTCGAGAACTGTCTTAGAGATCTGCCGGCAGGCACGAGACTTTCTGTTAGGGTGCCGCAGGCACGAGACTTTTTGATAGGGTGCCGCAGGCACGAGACTTTCTGTTAGGGTGCCGCAGGCACGAGAGTTTCTGATAGGGTGCCGAAGGCACGAGACTTTCTGTTAGGGTGCCGCAGGCACGAGAGTTTCTGATAGGGTGTCGCAGACACGAGAGTTTCTGATAGGGTGCCGCAGGCACGAGACTTTCTGTTAGGGTGCCGCAGGCACGAGAGTTTCTGATAGGGTGCCGCAGGCACGAGACTTACTGATAGAGTGCCGCAGGCACGAGACTTTCTGATAGAGTGCCGCAGGCACGAGACTTTCTGATAGAGTGCCGATCTTTCTGGGAGATTGCTTTGATCTTCGTCGCAATAACTCGAGCGAGCTTGTTTGGCAGCCATTTGTTGCCAACTTTCAACGAACGAACGAACGTCAAGATGGAGGCGGGAGGTTAGCGGACTAGAGTCCCTAGCGCGGATGCACCACGCCACCTGTGTCGCCTGAAGCGCCACCAGGCACTAGATGGTTTGATGCTGTGCTAATGCGAGAGCGCAAGTGCGGGCTGTTTGATTTGAACTCAAACTCACAACACCAAGAATTTTTTACTCAAATACTATCAACTTTACAGAAAAACAGCAAGAGACAAATATTTTCTTTTTTTTTTTTCGTAAAGCT
>NW_017296002.1:41783-42565 GCF_001594075.2 Trachymyrmex cornetzi
TGTACCGAGATGACGGAGAGGTGGAGGCGTTTTCGACTCACGAGCGAAGTGTCGGACAGGCCTGTGGTCTAACACATTTCCATACTTTCATAACAGATAACTTCTCTGTTAACGATTCATTAAAGAATAAATGTCAATGCGTGGTTTAAATTTAAAACGAAAAATTAAAGGGTATACACCACGCAAGATATTAGTAAATGATATTTTATATTTCAAATAATAATCAAATAAACGTTACGGCCTTAAATTAGGCCATCTTCAGTAGCACAATAATTCTTAATATAATTTAACCCATTAGTAAAAGCCGTAAATTTGAGTTTTAACGTTATATTATGTTTAACTTATTAATTACGCAGGAAACGTTTGTTACAAATTTATTGTCTATTTGATTAAAAGTGAGTTTCCCTAATAAATATTGATGACAAAAGTGTCGAGTTATATGATCCAGAGAAATGAATATCTATTATTACAATCAATCCGATAGTCCAAACGTTTGTCATTAATAGTAAATTACACACAAAATTTCCAAATTGTAGCATAAATGTTTTTAAATAAATTATAATAATTCATGAGTCAAGTTATATAATAAATATAATACCTGTGTGTTTCCAACAAATTATGTAGAATAATATCGAGATATGATGACTTGTCGTAACAAACTACTTGTAAGATGTTCTGTTAACTATCATCATGATAGACCTTATATACAAAATCTGTAGAGAAGATCAAGGAGAGGTTCAATCTGGAGTTATGTGGGGAAAGTTATATTGAGTAAAGGAAAG
>NW_017296002.1:43727-44728 GCF_001594075.2 Trachymyrmex cornetzi
TCACTGTCGTCGCTGCTTCGATTGTTGACAGAATGACAGGACATGCGTCGCGCCTGTTGTCCTTCTCAAGCTCTGCGTGAATGGCGATTTTTCTCATTTCGCTATCGTCGCGCGTCAGTTGCAAATGTTGAAATCGTTTAGAATATTTATATACTTTTACATTTAACTTTGTTAATTTCACGTAAAGCAGCTTTTAGTATGCACTGATCTAGTGTAGTGCAAGCGACCGAATTCGCTATTGTGAATAGTACTGTGCAGCCCGATTACTGACACTACAGCATTCTATGAATAATTCTACGCATTTATAAAATTACGTCATCTTCTATAGCAGTGCTCGGATAGTTGTTTATTTCGAGCCGATGGGCCTTTTTAAAGTGCCGCCTACTTTTCCTCCGCTGCTTGTTACTGTTCAACGCTCGACGGCCGAGCCGCCGCACCGAATCGCGCGCGGACCACGGTTGCCAGGTCTCCAGATTTCGACTGAAGACTCCAGTTTTCGGGATCAATCTCCAGTTCTCCAGTAGACGGGAAAAATTTCCAGTTTTTCGCTCGCGTGGAGTATTTATTCTTGAATATTTAACAAATGTTATTCAGGACATGATTCTGAAATACATTCAATAGATTTTAGCCGTCGATCGGACACCTTGCATGCGTAATGCTATAATGCCGTCGGTGCTGTAACTTTGAACTTAAAACTGGAAAAGTATTAATGATAAATAACTTTATTCTAGTATTTTGAAAAACTCTTGCTATCAGCTATTAGATTCTGAAATCTAAAATATAATGTTCCATTTTAAAAAATCGATTTGACCTTGACTTGACCTTGACAACGTCACCCAAAGCCAAAAATGAGACTTTCTTATGTCCCCCTCCGAAACATACAATTTCTGTTGGAAACATTTTTCCGTGTTTCGAAAAATTTTAATGTACTGTTTAAAATGGGACACCTTATATATAATGGAGTTTTACATCATAAGATGCGCAAGGGAATGCGTAAGCTA
>NW_017296002.1:44873-45339 GCF_001594075.2 Trachymyrmex cornetzi
CGAACACTCGCGCGATAGATAGGCGCGGTTTGATAACGTTTTTTCAACGGAGAGTCCGTAACGTTGATGAATATGTTATATCAAATCATTATTGTTTGTGGTATTTCTGCCACTGTATACAGGGCCTAACGTATGTACTTCTCTATATTCTTTTGCCACACGCAGTTTACGAGAAATCATTGTTTAAAATATAAAGTATTTATGTGCTATATGATATCTAATTAGTAATATTGAGCAGCAAACGTGATCGAGCAGATTTTACGCGTGGCTAGAATACATATTGATTTTTATTCACTTTACAGGGTCAGCACGTACGTACTTCGCATGAATATTTTAAACAAAAATTTTTTGTAAACTTTTGATAATTGGTAAAAACGAAAAAAAAAAATTATATATTATCTATCCTTTTTAACTAACTTCTTATACCGTTCATCTATTTCTCTGTATAACAACGTTTATACGGCTC
>NW_017296002.1:45949-48385 GCF_001594075.2 Trachymyrmex cornetzi
CTCAGTTCTGTAAACTCAGTATTGTTTGTGCACGTTATGCGGTGAGTGGTAGAGTATCGTTTGGTTCATACGAGTTATAAAACTTGTCTAATCTACATCAGTTGACAGCTCTACGTGTTGAAAAAGTGTAAGTTAACTTTTTTTCCGATTTTCGTACAAATCTATAGCACCACGACAGAATTTTGCATCTATTTTAACCCTGTAAAAGGATTTTTGATTTTGTTAAGTAAATTCGGAGATGTAAATTGACCTGCAAATTACCGACAATTTGGCCACTCCAGCATCCCCTTAAGATATTTAACACGACGCTATTAATTTAATTAAAAATTATTGTTGCTTCCGATGAACTCTCTTAGTTTGGCACGTACAAAATTGAAAACAAAGAAAAAGGTTAAAAATCCTCACATGCGGGCTGCCATATTGCACTACACCGTTACACTTGCTTAAGACCTGGTACAAGCAGTACAGTGAACTTTTGCACTGAGTATCGCTACACCTCGAAAAAGAACAGAGTACATGACGTCATTTCGTTACAGTGTACACAAAAAGAACGATGTAGTGTACACTTCTTGAATTAGTGCAAGCAGTGCAGAGAAAAAAAACAAACTTTTTGGCTGAACGCGACAATTAATGCACACAGTCTGTTTATGTAGATTCCTACTAGCATTTTTTAAGTCCTTACAATTATTGATCTGTGCATGCTTCCCCTTCTCTGTCGCTCCGTTTTCCCTCCCTCTTCCTGGTTCACTTGTGGGGCTCTGGGTGGGATGGGGCGTATAGGCACAGTATAAGTATATATAGTAAGTTCACTTCGGCTAAAATCCGTGAAATGATTGTCACTTGCGCATGACGGAAATGCACACTCAATAATATGGCGGCTTATAGGGATTCTCGTCTCGTGGAACGTAGGCACGACACAGGTCGTCAGCATGAAGAATAATTCGACGTACAGCCACAGTACATACTGTGGTACAGCGGTATATGTACAGTAACTTAGAACTTTGATAAATTAAAGATAATAATCTTTCTAGATAAATTACGATTTTTGTTTGACAGATCTGTGATAAAATGATTAAAATACCGGATTTAGAACTTAAATATAAGCGATTGTGAATAAAGTTATGTTTGCCCCCCCCCCCCTCCCCCGACCATGAGAGACAAATAATTTACAATTTATATTTACAATTTATACATAAAATATGACGAACAGAAGCGGATATTCGTGTGCGATTAAAAATTGTGAAAGTACAAGTACTGAACGGAGGCGAAAGGAAACACTATTTAGATTTCCGAAAGACATAAGAAGGTAGTGTTATCTTATAGTGTACATTTCTTATTTTTATACTTAGATATGAAAAATCCGATTAATTGTATTCTCTTTAAAGCAAATAATAAATATAGTCCGATACAATTGCACGTAGTTGTACGTGAATGTAATTGTAAGAATTGATCAATCATACAATAGAATACGAGAATTTTTGACTGTGCATCAATTTTTACAATTACCCCGACATTAAAATGCTAGCAGTTTGCGATCAAATTGGCAGCAAACTTAATCAGATTCCTATTACAAAACCATAACCTGTGTCCGCATTTGATGAACAAAAAAAGATTGGGAAACTATGGTATATATTAATTAAAATTATCTTGACTTATTAGCTCTTTTTATTCTCGTTGTTATTCAAAAAATTATTGAACTCTGAGATTACTTATTCTTTATTTAAAAATTAATGTTTAGGTCGAAATCATGGATCGCAGCCTGTCGTAGAAATGATTTATTATCAAAGACACCTACTGAATTATACAATTATTACAGAGTGTGTAAATTACATTTTACAAGGGATATATTTCTATATTATGAACAAACAAGATTACAGCCGCATGTTATCCCAAGTTCTATTTTGACAAGTAAGTTTATATTATAATAAAATAGCTTTGTATATAATAAATTTAGATATTTGAAATAATTTTTGGTTCTAGACAAAGAAGAAAGTACAGAAAAACACAAAATATAAGTACTGTAGATATAAGGCCTAAAGAAGGTGCTATAACAGACATAGATATTATTGATTTTTCAGGTACAATCTTATCTGTATAATAATAATAATAAGCAAGCCCATCAAAGCCAATCATCAGTTAGTCGGATGTACAATTTATTTTCGTGTAATTAAACAAGTCATATCACAATTTTAATAAATTAACGTTTCGACCCCTATTTTTGGGTCCTTATCAATATAAAATACCCTAAATCCGCTTACATACTAAAAATTCATTTTTCGTCTCTGACAGTCGACACCACAAGATCTCGATGTTGGCTTTGAATGTGAGTCGTTATGATATCTGACATTTGATGAGCAATGTGTTCTACCCTTTTGACATAATGTACTGGAGTCGTTCTCTTTTTATCTAACTTTGTAATTGGATAAAGAAGAATGA
>NW_017296002.1:48507-51079 GCF_001594075.2 Trachymyrmex cornetzi
TGATTGGCTTTGATGGGCTTGCTTATTATTATTATTATTATTGATAGATTCTTTCAAGCCTTTTTTTAGATATTTGTTGCTTATCTGTATACTTAATATTATTTTTTTTTTATAAAAGTTTTACTTTTTATTGTTTAAAATAATAAAATACCTGAGTATTAAAACATTTTATTTTTAGAAAAAGATACAACACCTTAAAAAGAAATAAAAGAAAAATTGTTAGACAGAGAAATATCACTGTCAACATCATTATCGATTGGAACACGAACAGCAATAGCATCATCTTCAATAGGAGTACAAACTCCATTGTTTTTATATGCTAATTCTTCAAGAAAAGCCCATCTCCATCGAAAAATACATCAATATAAAAAGCAAAAACTTTGGAATTGGCATGCCAAAAAGATCGGGAAGAAGACATTGATGCCTTATTCGCACTGCTAGATAAATTTTTTCCTAAAGAAACATCAGATTTTTTAAAACAGCAAGCTGTTTTATTCCCAAAAAGATTACAAGGTAGAAGATATAATGCTGAATTTAAACAATATTGCTTATCTCTATAGTTTTCTAGTCGAGGAACGTACAAACAATTGAGTAAGTTATTTTGTTTACCTAGCTGTAGTACTTTATGAAGCTTTACTAGAAATTGTTACATAGATGCAGGATTGCGAGATAACATATTTAAACTTATAAAAATAAAGACTGATACATTCCAAGACATTAACAAATATTATTTGTATCGATGAAATGTCTTTAAAGACACATTTACATTATAACACAACGACAGATACGATAATAGGTTTTGAAAAAATCGAATGTTTAAATTCACAGAATTCGACATTATTACCTGCTTGTAATGTAGCAGTTATGATGATAAGAGGTATCTGTGAATCATGGAAATAACCTTTGAATTATTTTTTTGTACACTCTGCAATGAAGGCGTCAGATTTAAAAGAAATAGTCATACAAGCAATACGAAAATTGAAAGCCATTAATTTAAAAGTCATTGCTTTAATTACAGATATGGGATCAAATTTTTATAAATTATTTCACTTATTGAATATAAACATAGAACAGCCATATTTTGAAATTGATGGAGATAAAATATTTTATATTTTTGATCCTCCACACTTGATTAAAGCAACTAGAAATAATTTATATCACACCATAGCTTCGTACACAATAATAAATATACATCATGGGGAAGTATATTGAAAAATTTTATGAATATGATAAAAAAGCTCAATTTAGAGCAACTCCAAAATTAACAGATGCACATATCAGACCTAATAATTTTCAAAAAATGAAGGTAAAACTTGCAACAGAAGTATTAAACACAGTGGCAGTTGATGTGAATGTACACATAGCATTAGGTTCATTATCTGAGAAAGCTACATTTACAGTAGAATTTATAGACAATTTTAATAAATTATTTGATATTTTTAATTCTAGCACACTTTATAATAGTGATCCTAATAAAATAACATTTACAAATGCAAATGAACAATATGCATTTTTAAATCAGATGAAAAAATTTTTGCAATGTGTAAATGTATTTAAAAGATGGTAAAAAAATAACTGGTTCAATTAAATCATTGAAATGTTGGATAATAACAATTTATGCAATACTTCAGATATGGACATACTTACAACGGTCATCAATTCCTCTTCAATATTTATTAATTAGAAGGTTCAATCAAGATGCGTTAGAAAATTATTTTGGTGAAGTACGCAAAAAAATGAAAATTCGTATAATCCTACACCAATACAGTTTTAGAATACTTTTAAAAAATTATTTTCTATCGATTATGAAAAAGTAGATGATACTGGAAATATTACACCTGATACAGACTATATATTACTTCAACATAAGAATTATGTTGAAGAAATAAGTCATTCAATATTTGAAACACCATCAGAGATCACAGGTATTAATGTCAATGTAGATTACAATGATTATCGTAATATGCCAGTTACAGAGGAAAATGTGTTTACCTACATTTGCGGATATCTATTACGTCGTACTTTTGTTAAACATTATTGTCATATATGTGCATCATTAGCACAAAAAAACTGTGATGTTGAATTATCGCTTATGTATTCTTTTTTTAAAACATACAAAAGTACAGAGGCAGATAAGTTCGAAAGTCTATATATACCAAACATAGTATTTATTAATTATAAAATTAAAATTAAAATTAAAATTAAAATTAAAATTAAAATTTTCTGAAAATTTTGAAATTTTTATTGGAAAGCCAAACGTTGTAAAAAATTTTGTTAATGTCTTATCCACTGTGCAATTTTGTCATTCTTGTCCAAATTTTCCACGAAACTACTTAAGGGGTTATACTCAGTTGGGATGCGGAAAATAAGATGATTTTCACGATTTTTTTTAGCAGTATAGACAAACATTTATTGAAATGTGCTTCATGGCATCTAATAGTATATACATTGAAGTACTTATAATAATTTTTTTGAGTCTAAATGTATAAAAATAAAGAAAATATAGCCGTCTTGCAAAAATAAATTTTTTTCAGCGGTGAGCATGATAACTCTGGAACAACTCATCTGAAAT
>NW_017296002.1:51157-52908 GCF_001594075.2 Trachymyrmex cornetzi
TAAAAAAAAATCAGGTTTTTGACCATAAAAATGTTAATTTTTGTGCAAATAAAAATTCCTTCGTTCACGAGGGAGCCATTGTAATTAGAAATAAACACGACAAAGATTTAAATCGATCGGTGAAATGGTTTTCGAGAAATCATGCTCACCGCAACGATACTTTTGAAAAAACAAAATTCCGAGATAATCGCAGTTAAAGATTCAGGTTTAGTTTTTTCATGAATAACATTTTTTTTTTGGACTTACATAGTATCATCTATTCTTGGACCATAAAGAGTCCCTTCTGCATCTGCGGTATACTCCAGGTAGCTTTTTTGGCTTTGTCTTCTTGCTATTCTTCCCTCCTTTGTAGCATCTTGTGCGCGATCTCTTTCGTCGATCTCGGCTGTCTTCGGATTGAAAGATTGTTTTCTTTTCCTCGGTCTTGATTTTTGCACTTTTTTTGTCGATCTTGTTTCATGTTTAACAAATTTTTTAAACGCGTCCAAAATATTACATTAGCCCGAAGCGAAACAAAATGTACTCGCAACGTATTTTCGATGCTGCTGCTTCAAAAACAAGAATACGACTGCTCGAACGTTCTGGAAATATCCCAGATGTTTGTAAGCACACTAATACTAACGTACATTTAGGTATAGTGTTCCCCCAAATTTATGAGGACAAAAGAAAACCGCTTGCGAAGAACGAGTAACAGCATCATCTAGCATGTGCCATGTCCGGAGATGCGCGCTCTCAGGTAGCGCGCTATAAATAGCCATAACTTTAGTTCTACTGCTCCGATCGTTATGAAACTTTCAGAAAACATTGTTCAGAGGTTGTACTTTCATAAAATACAATAAAAAAATCGTTTTTTTTTTTCGTCAAATCTAACTGAGTATAACCCCTTAATAAAATTTTATATTAGAATAAGAATATTTTATATTCTAAAGTTTGTTAACAGAAAATTTAAAAATCCGGAAGATCGTAATAGAAAAACTATTATATTAAGCCATGTATAATTAATATTGAGTTTTGCATTAGGTTTTTATATATTTTTTTTTTGTTGCGCGTACTTTGTTACTGTTTAAAAAACCAAAGGTCCTTACAACTTTCTATTTGATTTTGTTCTATATTTATTTATGATTTTATTCCAAGTTAGTTTTCTTACAACATTATTACAATTTAAAATTTAGTAATTTATATATATATATATATATATATATATATATATATATATATACACGGAGAGAATTTTTTCTTAGAATTTACCCTGAAAATATGACAATTGTGGGACAACATTGTATTTCGAAGAATTTTGATATAAATCTCTCTCATTCATTAATAAAACTACAATAAAGTATAAAAACTTGACCTTCATTTTCAAGGTTATTTGAAGGTCTACTTTCAATTTTCAAATAGAAACCCATATTTTTGATCCCGGATTTAGAAAGAGTGCAAAATTTTACGTCCAGATGAACTTTCATGTTATGGGTCAAAATTGACCATAGAGATCATTTCAAAGACAAATTCCTAATCGAAGCAGAAAGTCAAAACATCTTGATTTTTCCCAGATAGTGTTTGTGAGAAAAATTGTTGGATGTCGAGCGGAGACCAAACCATGACCCTAACAATGTCCTTGAACCTATATTTTCATGACCATTTCAAGGTCAAGTACTTGACAGGTCCCACTCCGCGGAGTGCCACCTTGTCGTGGTGAGTGGGCTCCTCCCGGGCGATGTCGCCCCCTTCACGGCCCCTTCCCCGGTGCTAAG
>NW_017296002.1:54696-55221 GCF_001594075.2 Trachymyrmex cornetzi
CGGGGAGTCGCCGAGGAGGACTAGGGGGAGACCCGCCCTAAACCCCGAACACCGGGGGAAATTCACGGCGGAGGCCCGCGCACGGGAGGCGGAAAAGGCGAGGGCGAAAAAGATGAGGCGGGAACGCCGCCTCATCTTGGACCCGCAGGTCCAGCCCGGCTCCGCCTCCGCCAAGCGGGCCCTGCAGAAGGCGGAGGATCTCTCCGCGGACTTTGACGCCCAGCCGATGGAGGCGGTGGCCGCGGTGGCCACACGCGAGCTGGGCGTCATTGCCAGGTCCGTGGAGAGATAAAAAAATATTAAGGGCGACATCGTCCGGGACCTATGGGCGGCGTTCGCCAAGCTGACCGCCGCCCTCGGTTCGGTGATGGCCAGGGCGGGTAGCACGCCGGCCGACACCGTAACGACGGACGACGGGGGCGGCCGCGCGGAGGCGTGGGAGCTGGAGAGGCGTAGACTCTCGCGCGAGCTCCGCGTCCTCCGCGCGGAGAAGGCGCGGTGAGAGAGGGGGAGGAAAGCCCCCTC
>NW_017296003.1:0-682 GCF_001594075.2 Trachymyrmex cornetzi
TTGAAATTAAACGGGTTCAATTTTCTATCACCGTTAAACGCCTTGTTATCGACAAAGCCAACTATTATTCGTTTCGGCAACTGTCCGAGTATTGCATTGTCGATTCCCCCACGACACCGGCGTATATCGTGAATGTTTTAACTTCAACTCTCGTAAGGGGATACTTGGCGGTTTTACTCAGCATTCTAGCGTGTGCGAGTAGCACACCTGGACTTATTTTTGCTCTTCTTACGAGTAAACTGGCATCGAGAATACGTATTTTTGACAACGTTCTAGTCTCCATAAGGCAAAATGAATCTTTCGAGCGTACGAGTCTCATTCTAACTTCCACACCGTTAATTAAAAATTTATCTTGATTGAAAACGTCGCAGTGAAGGTACGTGACCTACGAGATCTAGCGCACGATTTCCTTGAACGTATTTCGCGCGTCTCTCGAGTGCCGTATTTGGATTTGACGAGTCTAACGTGTCGTCCATGTAGCCGGGAATATCCGCGTCCCATAAGCAAGAGGTTAGATGAGAAGTTTTTGCGGGTGAAGCATAATTTAATAACGCCTCGATGTACGCGCGGTAAGCGTAAGCGTTGTTTGGTGGCGACACGAGTTTTTGATTGAAATACACGTCGATTTGGTTGAACATGGAATGCAGTAAATGATTTACGGGCCCTACTTTTGCCACGTCGG
>NW_017296004.1:0-1726 GCF_001594075.2 Trachymyrmex cornetzi
TCTAGGTGTTCGCCGTCGAAGAAATGGGTGTCTAGGTGTTCGCTATTGAAGAAATGGGTGTCTCGGTGTTTGCCGTCGAGGAAATGGATGTCTAGGTGTTCGCCGTCGAAGAAATGGGTGTCTAGGTATTTTCTACATGTTTGCCATCGAGGAAGTAGGTGTCTAGATGTTCGCTATTTAGGAAATGGGTGTTTAGGTGTTCACTATTGAGGAAATGAGTGTTTAGGTGTTCACTATTGAGGAAATGAGTGTCTAGGTGTTCGCCATTGAGGAAGTGGGTGTCTAGGTGTTCGCTATTTAGGAAATGGGTGTTTAGGTGTTCACTATTGAGGAAATGAGTGTCTAGGTGTTCGCCATCGAGGAAATGGGTGTCTAGGTGTTTGTCGTCGAAGAAGTGGATGTCTAGGTGTTTTCTACATGTTCTCCGTCGAGAAAGTGGGTGCCTAGGTGTTCGCAATTGAGGAAATGGGTGTCTAGTTGTTCGCCGTCGAAGAAATGGATGTCTTGGTGTTCGCTATTAAGGAAATGGGTGTCTATTCGCGTTGCTCGCACTTAACATCTTCGTTCTTTCTTTTCTGAACGCCTGAATATATATTTATTCCGTTTTAAGTACAAATATTTTGGAGATTTCAAGCAATGCGAACAAACGTATTATCGCTCACAGAACACTGAGCTTTTGCATCTAATTAACATATTCCATTAGATCTAAAAATATAGATCAAACAGGTACAAGAGCTTACTGAGCGCTCACTGAGCGGCCGTACATCTGGGACTATGTTCCAAAATTCACTGTCAGTGCTAACAATGTATAGTATACGTAACGTAAATTGTAGATTTTCAGCGCTGGCATTGAATTTTGAAACAGCCTGGATACACTCTGGCTGCGTTCGGGGAGACACTATAGAACAGCTGGACTTTCAAAACGAATTACGATTAAAATTGGAGCGAAAGTTATGATAAGACGTAATATTGATGCTAGTTTGGGTCTTGTAAATGATACAATTGCTACAGTTATACAGGATAAAACTATAGAAAAAATAAAATTTCTTTTACCATCTGATTTAGAGTATTTTATTGAAAGAGTAAATGTTAAGTTTTCATTGATGGATAGAGTTTACGTTATTACAAAACAATTCAAATTATGTTTGAGTTATGGTATTACCATTCATAAAAGTCAAGGTTTGAGTTTACAAAATGCTGTTATGGATTTAGGTAACAATGTATTTAGTTGCGGTCAGGCTTATATTGCATTGTCTCGAGTAACATCTCTTGATGGACTGCATTTAATTAATTTTGACCCTTCATCCTTGTTTGCTAGTGAAAAAGCTATTATAAAATATAATCGATTGAAACGAATACATGATTCAGAATCAGAAATGATCACTATGTCAAAACAGCGATATTGTAGAGTTAAAGATGTTTCGTGGACATTATCGAAAATGATTTCCTCCGTTCATGTATCGGGTCAAAAAGCTCTATTAAAAAATACTGCATGGATTATACGTGGTTTTCAAAATACAGACAAGGTTTCATGTTATGCGAATGCAGTATTGCAATGTTCATTGTATTTAAATGTTTCCAGAAAGTTATTAAATTACGATAAACCTGATGTTTTAAATTTGTTTGGACATCGATGTGAACATGGAATGAATAATTTGAATACATATGAAATACGGCAATCTTTAGGGGAATATTTTTCGGTTGCTATTAAACGAGATGCATTAGA
>NW_017296004.1:2256-3015 GCF_001594075.2 Trachymyrmex cornetzi
AATTTTTACTAAATCTAATGATATATATATCATCTGTATAAAAGATTTGATATCAACAATTGTGGCGCCAAGTTAAATTTATATTCTATATATGATCGTATACAAATTTACCTTTTTAAAAAAATGGTAAAAAAAGCGCTAAGCGTGTGTGCTTTTCGTAAAGAATCACCATTTGAGCCAGTTTCTCCAAAGCCAATTACTTAATCCGCCGTGAAACTGATGATTAATCACGTTTGCTGTTTAGTAGAACTAATGATATGTATCATTTGTATAAAAGATTTGATCAACTACTGGCGCCAAGTTAAATTTTTCCATTTTATTCCTTCCAAAGAAAAAATAATAGTAACTTTAATTTTTTTCTTAATTTATTTAACTCTAATGATATATATCATTCGTATAAAAGATTTGATATTTATTTAACTCTAATGATATGTATCATTCGTATAAAAGATTTGATATCAACAAAATAGGCGCCAAGCTAAATTCATCAAAATTTTATCAAAATTTTATATATCATTCGTAAAAAAGATTTGATATCAACAATTGGCGCCAAGTTAAATTCCATGTAATTCGAACAATTGTGGCGCCAAGTTAAATTTATATTCTGTATATGATCGTATACAAACTTACCTTTTTAAAAAAAGGTAAAAAAAGCGCTAAGCGTATGTGCTTTTCGTAAAGAATTACCATTTGGGTCAGTTTCACCAACGCCAATTACTTAATCGGCCGTGAAACTGATGATTAATCACGTTTGCTGTT
>NW_017296005.1:0-1962 GCF_001594075.2 Trachymyrmex cornetzi
AATTTGATTTAATTAAATACGTTTTGTTTAAATATTGGTTCTATGCCCTTTTTAATTGTTATAAAATAAAATCAATTCAAAAGGGCGAATATATATAATAGTCGATTATAAATTCATAAATTATGAGAAACAAATATATTACATGTTATAATATTATATGTATATTTATTAATAGGAAAAATAAGTATATGTAAAATATTAATTTTTTATAATAATAATTATTTTTTAAATAAAATAAATTTTTTGTGTAATTATACTTTACCTTCATTATTACATTGTTCATTTATGTTTTCTTGATTTATCGTGTCTTCTTGAAGTCTTCCTACATTTTTATTTATATCTTCATTAAAGTTATCAAATATTTGTGAAGTATCAGAATGTCGTCGTTGTAAATGTTGTTTAAATGATTTCCATTTTCTATATGTAGCACCACATCCTTGATAATTACATTGAACCATAAATTGTGGATTGTATTTGTGAAAACATAAGTAATGACGAATTAATTCGTCATACAAATTACATTGAAAAAAATACATTGTGCAAAAAAATATGTTTCCTTGCCTTTCCATATTGAACAAAATCGATTTTATTTTAACGATTTATTTTAAATTTCGTCTAAAATAACACAAAATAAGCCACTATTTATTTTCGATCTTAAATTCTGAACTCCAATACATTGGAGCTATAAGTTGGAGTGAAACACATATAGGGAGCGTTCCGAAATTTATGCCAGTGTTGAAACTATGTTCTTTTGTGAAATAACTCATATATTATAAATCTATAGTATAAATTACAGACTTTACGACATCATTATTGCGTCCTCTTTAAATGTAGGAATAACATATTCTAGATGTAGTAAGCGTCCCAATGAAATAAAGTAAAGTTTCTTACTGTATCTAGAATATGGTTAATACATTTGAAGCAAACACAATAATGATGTCGAAACGTCTGTAATTCATACTTGTGATTTATAACTTTTTATTATTTACTTAACTCTAATGATATGTATCATGTGTATAAAAGATTCTCTCTATGGAATTTTAAAATTATATATAAACTTACCTTTTAAAAAAAAGGTAAAAAAAGCGCTAAGCGTTGGTGAAACTGGCCCAAATGGTGCTTCTCGTAAAGAACCATTTGAGCCAGTTTCACCAACGCCAATTACTTAATCGGCCGTGAAACCGATAACTAATCACGTTTGCTGTTTAGTAGAACTAATGATACATATCATTTGTATAAAAGATTTGATATCAACAATTGGCGCCAAGTTAAATTCCATGTAATTCGAACAAATTAAATTTTACCATTTTATTCCTCCTAAAGAAAAAATAGTTTATTTAACTCTAATCATATGTATTATATTCGTATAATTGATTATCAAATTAATTAAATTCTACCAAATTAAAAAGTAAAACTCAATCTTTTTTTTATCATTTACTTAACTCTAATGATATGTATCATGTGTGTGTGTATAAAAATTTTTCTCTATGGAATTTTAAAATTATATACAAACTTACCTTTTTAAAAAAAAGGTAAAAAAAGCGCTAAGCGTTGGAGAAACTGGCCCAAATGGTGCTTCTCGGAAAGAGTCACCATTTGGGCCATTTTCACCAACGCCAATTACTTAATCGGTCGTGAATCTGATAACTAATCACGTTTGCTGTTTAGTAGAACTAATGATATGTATCATTTGTATAAAAGATTTGATATCAACAATTGGCGCCAAGTTAAATTCAATGTAATTCGAACAAATTAAATTTTACCATTTTATTCCTCCCAAAGAAAAAATAATTTATTTAACTCTAATGATATCCCATGTACGATTTTAAACCTGGGCCAACAGCGGGCCAACGTCGGCTACCAATTTCCGACTGTCGGCCCAGTACTGGCTGTAACGTCGCGTCGACGTCGGCATAATATCCAAATGATAAGATCGGCCCAACATTAAATGCCAGTGGTGGG
>NW_017296005.1:4831-5054 GCF_001594075.2 Trachymyrmex cornetzi
GATAGTCAGTTTGCCGTGATGTCGCCAACGTCGGCCCAACGTTCAACGTCGGCTGATAGTCGACAAACCTTACCTGGGATGTATAATATTCGTATAATTGATATCAACAAAATTGCCGCCAAGTTGAATTCATCAAAATTTTATCAAAAAAATTTTATATATTATTCCTATAAAAGATTTGATATCAAGAACTGGCGCCAAGTTAAATCCCACTTCTTTATAC
>NW_017296005.1:5465-6145 GCF_001594075.2 Trachymyrmex cornetzi
ATAAAATGAAAAAATTTTATTTAAATAGAAAAATTTTTCATGTAAAAACACTTGGCGCTGCTAGATAGAGTAAGAAAAACTATAAGTACAATTTAAAATCCGAATGGTAATTAATAAAAATAAATTATAAAAGATAATTGTATATAATTTAAAAGTAACAATAACAATATAATTGTAATATAATAAAAGTAAATAATGTAAAGTAATAATAAATTCTCTTTCATAATGCATGTCTTACAAGTCTTTTTTTTTTATATCGCAGTGGAAATGCATTACGCATACCCGGGTCCCCCCGAGGGAGGGGAGCCGGGTTATGTGGAACTCACCCCCAACCAAGGAGGCATACCCACTAAAACCAATGCGGATGTCCTGCGTTGGCCGATGTTGAGGGACTCCCAGGAACGCGTGCAGCATACTTCTGGGAGCCCCCTGGCCCGCCAGCTTTTTGGCCGCCGGCTCACACCCGCCTGGGACTGTGACGGTCCCAGGAGGCGCGTGTGCGCGTCATCTCGTAAATGTATGGGTGCGGAAGAGGGACACCGCCCTCCGCACCCCGCCGCCCGGTGGCTGTGGGGAGGCTGGATTGGGAGCCTGGCCCCCGCCATGGTTCCCATCCCCCCCCGGGCGCTCCTCGTTGTGAGGAGGAGCTCCCGCTTCTCATCCGCCGGATGTTGGGCGGG
>NW_017296005.1:8041-8313 GCF_001594075.2 Trachymyrmex cornetzi
CCGCCAACACCACCTTCCCTTCCGCGGTCAGCTGCTCCGAGAGGGCACGAACATGTTTGATCGCGTCGATCGTTGATCGGCCCTCCCGGAAGCCATACTGACCGCCGGATAGGTTTATACCATTCCGGGACAGACACTGGACGATGCGGGCTGCTATGATGCGTTCGAATAGCTTTCATCGTCCAGTAGGAAAATCGGCCTATACGCGGAGGGACTCTCCGCTGGCTTGCCCTCCTTGCGTAGGAGGACAAGCCTGGCCCTCTTCCACGACC
>NW_017296005.1:8974-10341 GCF_001594075.2 Trachymyrmex cornetzi
GCCCCGAGCCAGTCCACCTCTTCCTGTACCGTAGCTTCTGGCCGGCGTTCCGGCCAGGTGAAGGAGAGCAGACTGACCTCGAGGGCGTCGGGGTCCAATTTCCTGAGGGCCCATCGACGCTCCTCTCTTTGGCAGCGGTGCCTGATTTGCACCTCCGTGGGCGTGGGCACCAGCTCCATTCGGATGATCCGGTGGTCGGATAGTTCTCCTAAGGAGCCGGCGTACACGTGCCAATCCTTGATTCGTTCAGCCGCCGCGGGGGTCGCCCAAGTGACGTCTATAATGGACTCCCCCCGCGGCCCCACGAAGGTACTGACCCGGCCTTGGTTCAAGAGTACCAGGCCGAGTCCCGCCGCCCACTGCAGGGTGCTAACGCCCCTGGAGTCTGTGGAAGGGGAACCCCACTCTGTAAAGTGGGCGTTAAAGTCCCCTCCCACGATGCATGTCTTACAAGTCTAAATTTATTTTTCTTTGATTTAAACTTAATAGCATTCACAACGATCATAATTTACACGACTCTATAACTAAATTATATATACACATGCTAGATATATTAATTCTCATTGGGGATGGTTTTTATTTTTCTTATTTTTCGAAATATTCAAATTTTTTAATTTTTTAATATGATTATGACTTTTCTTATTAACATGTTTGTTATTTATATTATTTTTCAAAATATTATATTCTTATCCTTATTTACATTCATGTTTTACTACTATATTACCATGTTATTATTATATACCGAGATCTAGCAGCGCCAAGTGTTTTTACATGAAAAATTTTTCTATTTAAATTAAATTTTTTCATTTTATACGGTTAATTCTTTAATTTTTGTGGTAACATTTAAATTGAGCAAGGTAACGCAAGTTTGTGATGTTTTGTATAATATTTTGATGGAGAATTAAATAACCACTATTTTAGTTGGAAGAGGAAACGTCTTTAAATGAATTGTGATATAATGATTTTATTTAAGAGGAATTTAAACCATTTGGATTGGAATAGGAAGAGTCTTCAATAAGTATATGTATACTTAGATTTCATTGTATAAAAATTAAAGATAGTACTATTTGGATTAAGTAAATAATAAATAAAGATAATATCACTTCAGTTTTACTTTTCATTCTGATAGTAGAATTTAACTTGGCGCCACAGTTGTTGATATCAAATCGTTCGTACAAATAATACATACCATTAGATTAATATTCATTATTTATTTAATTTGGCATGGTATAAAGAAGTGGGGTTTAACTTGGCGCCAGTTCTTGATATCAAATCTTTTATAGAAATAATACATACAATTTTTTTGATAAAATTTTGATGAATTTAACTTGGCGCCAATTTTGTTGATATCAATTATACGAATATGA
>NW_017296005.1:10567-11085 GCF_001594075.2 Trachymyrmex cornetzi
TAGATTTATAATATATGACAATTATTTCACAAAGGAACATCTTGTGTTGGCTCACATTGACAATTTTTCATTAACTTACTTGTTAAATATTGAAAGAAGCCTTCGATTTATTATTATCGTATAAATCGTAAAAGGTTGTCGATGCACCACAGCACAATCATCACCAAAGTCATTTCTAGGGCCCGGATGTTCGAGCGCGATCCCGGGTCGCGCGCGGAGCACCACTGCGTGCTAGTGAGTCGAACGGTCGTTGAAATAAGATGGCTCATTTCAGCGACCGTTCGACTCACAGTCATTGCGATCAATTTGTATCGGATTAATAAGAAATTCTCTAATCTTTCTCCTTCCTTTTCGTTACCTGTAAATTTAAGACAACAATATTCACCATGATAAGAATAAGAAATTATAACAGAAATAAAGGAAGAATGACCAATGTGACCCAACACAAAATATTTTTTGCGAAATAATAACTGTCATATATTATAAATCATAAGTATAAATTACAGACGTTTCGACAT
>NW_017296005.1:11980-15100 GCF_001594075.2 Trachymyrmex cornetzi
CCCCCACCCCATAGCCTTGTCGACGACGACGACGATGACGTTTCTTAAATGAAAAGTTTCAATTTCGGATTATGCATCATTATACATCGCAATATCTCCGCTCGTAGAGCACGTAGAGGAAAAACAAAAACACTTTCATTATATATTCCGAGCGGATGCCATCGATTGAGCACTTTTAGAACTCAATCGGGACAGCCGTTATTGAGATCCCATAATCGCCGTCTGGAAATCTTGACAGATTCGCTTATAGTATCCACGGCAGTGTCGCTGCGCTTGGCTTAGCGCCGAGACACTACCAGTGTCTCCAGATACAGTATACGTTACGTGTGCTATACATTTTCAGCACACAGTTTTTCCTACTCACTCTAATGGTTACTGCACACTGGACGCGATAAGCGATGAGCGACGAGCGATATCCAATGAGAGCTTTGCTTTGCGTCGTCACGTGAGAAAAAGCAGAGTTATTATTGGATATCGCTCGTCGCTCATCGCTCATCGCGTCCAGTGTGCAGTAGCCATAACGCGCTTATGCGACGCGGACAAACCTCTCACTCTCACTGCGTGTTTACTGTACACATATCTTGCGTAATGAACGCGGATAAACGCTTGTGCGCAGCATTCTCGAGTATTCCATCATGGCTGCCTTAAGAAAGTGAGGAGCACGTGCTGCATATGTTTTGCTAGTTCAATTGTTGATAACAATTGCAGTGTTATCAAGTGAAGTGTTTCTAATTAAAGATGGAAAAAAAATATATTGTTTGATTAGCGAACGCTGTAAACGCGTACATTTTCGTCTCGAGAACATATCTCCGACGTTCAAATTGTACGTGATCGTTTATTTGAAATCAGTAATGATGATAGTTTGTTAAAATCAACGATACACGATAAAATAATTATATTACAATAATGTGATCCTGATCGCAATAATAAATTCTGTGATATTGAAGAAGAGGAAGAAATTGAAGATAAGAGTGAGGTGAAAGTACTTCTGTTCGAAAAAAAATCTAATCTCGTGGCCAAACCAACGTGTAATTATGATCATGAAAAGAAACAGCTGCTTGATAATGTTGGAGACATAAAAATAATCTATACCGAACCGATCGATTCTGTCGCTAAGTCGCTTATTATGAATGCAGACAATTCAATCGTAATAGACGATATCACTATGATTGAAGAAAAGGTAAATTTATAATCCTTTAAAATAAGTATTAATGTTTGTTATAAAAACAAATAGTAATTATTCAGAAGACGGATCTCATCTTAAATTTCAATGAAATTATACTTATTCGACGCGTTTTTATATGAAACCAAAAAATCTGACAGTAAAATTTTCTGGTTTAGAAACAAAATTATTTATTAGAAACAAAATTATTTTCTATAATTTTTTTATATAATTTTTGATTTGACAATAGAGAATTTAAAACAGAGAATTTGAGTTTTAAAGCAGAGAATTTATATAACCCTCTATGACATCGTTGTAGCAGATTTCCTTCAACATCAACAAATTCATAAAAATGAAATACACATTTTCTGTTTTAATTAAAAACAATCTTTGTTATATAATTTAAATTATAACAAAAAATGACTTTTATTAATTCATAAATGACGACATTAAAATGAATGTAGTTACGATTATATATACATACATATATATATATATATATATATATATATAGTATATTATATACATATATATGAAGGGACTCGAATACGTCTTTTCCTTCTCAGAATATATTCAACACAAATTTACAAAATTACAGGAAACTGTTATAACGTATCTTTTTATTTAAACAATTTTTTCCATTTTGTGAATTAATAAATCTTAATCAAGTGTGTTTTAAACTAGACATAAATTAACAACTTATTATTTGTGATATCTTTGACTAAAACATATATATAACTGAGAAATAAAAAAGTATACAAAGTTATACAAAAAAAATTGAGGCTCACATCGTCATCTTTTTCTGCATTTATAATTATATCGTAATTATGCTATTATGTATGAATAATGAAAAAAATATCTAAATGTATAAAAGAAACAAATAGAAATATTTATTAAACAAATGTTTAACAGGTTTCTGTTGATGAACAATATAAAGAAAATTATGCAGCCATACCATTCAAATTTGACGAAAGGCTAAAAAATTTACAAGATACAAAAATTCAGACAAAAGAAGTGGGAAAAAGTATTCCTAAAAAATCCGAATCGATTCCATATCCAGCAGTGTTACCTCCATTGACTCATGACTTACAGTCTAAATCGGAAAATAACGGTATATTAAAAGAACAACTATATTTTATTGCATTTTGGGGGCCATACTTGTGGCAAGCTACATCCACGAAACCTACAAAACAAGACTATAATAATCTTGCATCGAGCATTGTTGTTGCGTATCCACAACTTACCGGTGGTAAAGGTAGTTGTGTAAGTAATAACGCGATATTAAATTACGAACTTCTTATAATTATAATGAAGAAATTATTTTTTAATTGTTTGTAGGATATTGTTAGAAATCAGTTAAGCACATGGATTCGAAATCATCAGGCTGTTTTAAAAAAACAGACACTAAAAAGAGATTATGAAGGCAAGCCTGTAAAGACGCCAATTGTTCTAGAATCTGCTTTGTACATTCAAATATCATTTTTTAAATTTAGACGTAAAAAAGATAATGTATGATTCTTATTGTTAGTATAACTTTTTTAGAATACCGACAGAATCTGATATAGCGAATGCTCTTAAAGAATTGGGAAAAAATGTTGTGGAAAATTACAATACATCACATATACAAAACGACTTTTAAAAATTACAATGTCCGTGCGGAGACAATGGATCGAGAAAGAATCCATTCGGATTGCAGAAACCATTTCAAAATATCCACCATTAAGGGGTTATACTCAGTTGGGATGCGGAAAATAAGATGATTTTCACGATTTTTTTTAGCAGTATAGACAAACATTTATTGAAATGTGCTTCATGGCATCTAATAGTATATACATTGAAGTACTTATAATAATTTTTTTGAGTCTAAATGTATAAAAATAAAGAAAATATAGCCGTCTTGCAAAAATAAATTTTTTTCAGCGGTGAGCATGATAACTCTGGAACAACTCATCTGAAAT
>NW_017296005.1:15241-26321 GCF_001594075.2 Trachymyrmex cornetzi
GACTCAAAAAAATTATTATAAGTACTTCAATGTATATACTATTAGATGCCATGAAGCACATTTCAATAAATGTTTGTCTATACTGCTAAAAAAAATCGTGAAAATCATCTTATTTTCCGCATTCCAACTGAGTATAACCCCTTAAAACATTATGAAATGGAAAGTAAATTTTACACCTCTAATAATCTTTATTAAACACACTATAATAGAATTAAATCAGTAAAAACTAGATCTGTTAGAATATTCAGTCCTTTTTTGTATTAAATTTTGTATTAAAAATAATTTTTACTTTGTGCCATTTGTCTGTCATAACTCGTCGTATATTATATTATATTATATTATATTAGTACTATTGTTATTGTAATTATTTACTATTTTTATATTTATAATATAACTAATTTTATATTTTTTCTACAGATGCTTTTCGAATTTTTAAACATGACATCTATAACAGAAGATGTGCTTTTTGATAAAACTATTTCTATGATCGACAAATTGATGAAATATTTTTATACAGAGAACTCTAATGAAAAATCAAAAGCATATGTTAGGGAAGAATTATAGAAGAAACTTACTAATAAAAAATTTCAAAAACAATGTTCTCCACTATTTATTATAAAAGAGGTAAATATATTATTGTGTGTGTGTGTGTATGTATAATACAAAGTAATATAAAGTAATTATAAATTTACGAAAAAAGGTTATGTCTTCAACTGACATTTTAACAACCAAGGAAGGAGAAGCTCCACGTGTAGTGATGTATTCGTATACATCAATCGAGGGAGAAATTGCAACAGCATATATAGTAACGGACGAAACAATTAAAGTTAAAGTTCCACAGCCAACTGTTTCGAGAGTTATTGTGTGTCTATTAAGTGCATATTATGTTTGGCACATACAGTATCCAACCTGTTATACAAATGTTCTTAAATATAGATCAGGAAATTCTAATTACTTCTTTGCAAGGTTGTTCTACTGTTGTGACAAAATTTATTCGTAAATGTAACAATACTCTAAAAACAAAATTGTGTGATGGTAAATCAATTTAAATTTTATTTGCTTAGATTATAAAAAATATAATTCGAAATTATATTTTCAAAATATATCTTCTATTCTTTATATTGTTTATCATAAAGTTTATTTTGTTTACGTTTTTTTTTAAATTTTGATTGGACGCACTCGAATGTCTCGGTATACATATATTGATATAACATATTTGTGAATCAATTATTAAACACGAACATTCTGAATCCTGAATATTCTAAGAAATCTTTTAAGTTGAATGTAATAATATGATTATACACATACAAAAATATGATTGTACACATAAAAAATATATAAAATGTATTTAAAAAAAAATAAAAATAAACCCGGGTAGAATTTTGTCGGGGCGTGCCCCACGTCCATATAGGGCCTGAACAGGCATGCCCTAAAATAGATCTGTCAACGTTGGGCCCAAATAGGGATATCCTAAAATAGGTCTGCCATCGTTGGGCCTAGAAAAGGCCTAGGCAGGAAATTTCTAGATGGAATTTCCTAAACAGGCCTTGAATGGGCACTGACGTGAGTGCCCCTAACAGGGCCTGCCATCGTTGGGCCTAGAAAGGGCCTAGGCAGGAAATTTCTAGATGGAATTTCATAAACAAGCCTTGAATGGGCACTGACGTGAGTGCCCCTAACAGGGCCTGCCATCGTTGGGCCTAGAAAGGGCCTAGGCAGAAAATTTCTAGATGGAATTTCCTAAACAGGCCCTGAATAGGCATTGACTGCCTTTAACAAGGCCTGCCACTGTTGGGTCTAGAAAGGGCTTAGAAAGGAAAATTCTAGATGGAATTTCCTAAACAGGCCCTGAAAAGACATATGACAATGATGTGTGTGTGAGTGCCCCTAACTAGGTCTGCCATAACTGAGCCATCACATATTGCTAAATAAGAGAAATTGTAAAAATAAAAGTCATAAACAGGTGCGAAATAGGTATAAATGTGGCGGTCCGAAACATACAATCCAAGCAGGGTTTAGTTTAATCAATTTCTGAAATAGTAATATGAAGCCTTATAGTGTTTCAGTTTGAAGTCTGAAGTAAAATTCACTATAATAAGTTTGAAGTAAAACCTATATAACTATAATGATTTTGGTTCCTAAAAATAGTATTTAAGTAGAAAATTTTACACAAATAGGCTACACTTAAGTTTACATTTTTAATTTTGTTATAAAAATGTTACTTTGAAATTTTACAAATAAATCACAATTGGAAGGAACGAGAATTTTAAACTGTTAGTGG
This sequence comes from Trachymyrmex cornetzi, assembly GCF_001594075.2. Lineage (NCBI taxonomy): Eukaryota > Metazoa > Arthropoda > Insecta > Hymenoptera > Formicidae > Trachymyrmex > Trachymyrmex cornetzi. The sequence goes on from NW_017296005.1 coordinate 17,523, forward strand.
CAACAATTATTTAAAGACGTTCCTTCAAAAATCACTTTTTCTTAGAATTTCCTCGAAATTTCCCCTTCATGCTTTGCAGTCAATGAAATTACGTACTTCACAGTAAGTAACACGCGGTTAGGAGCAGAAGCGCGTTGGATGAGCACGACTGCATGAGAGAACGTCTATTATCTTAAGGTAAGTATTTTTATGTCACTATATATTTTTAATGGATAAGGTAAGTATTTTAGCATTACAAAATTTTATGTAATTTTGAATAAAAAAATATGAAAAATAGATAAAAAATAAGAAGGAAGAAAGGGAAAACAAAGTTTCGAAATAAATATGTTACGAATTTTTTAATTTACTTTATTATGTGTGAAGTAGGGCATGATACAAATAGTTCATACAAATCTTCATCTGTCTGATCTTGTATATATAAAGCTGCTAATTTACATTTTACATGTTCTATTGATACATTAATTTTTTTAGTGGAATCTTCATCTTTAATTCTCCATACATTTATACGATCTGATTTAAATGATATGTACATAGCTCTTTCTTTCTTCAGTTCTTTACCTGTTATCATAATGTTTAACGAATTAATCGATCTTGACAATAGTTCTACTATTATACATGTTCCATTTTCTAATAGTAATACATTATCAGGATAAGTATTTTTTATTGTAAATTCTTTATATTTTAATGAGATAATATTGAAAATATTATCTAACCGTTTTTCTTTAATGATCTGTATTACAGATGGGTATTTCTCTGTTTACGAGATACTTTTCATGAAGTCTGCAACATATTTGAGCCAGAACATGGTTTCCAGAACGAACAAGTTGTTTGATTTTACCCAATGCATTTTCAAAGGGAAAGCAAGTTATTTTGCTTAAATTACATTTCATGTTTGTAACATCATCAACCAAATGTGTTAAATTGTGCATATTCATTGATTATGATTTTTTTCCATAATATTTTTGGGATAATTTCACAAATTTGCGAAGATATAATTTTATTTTTCCGGAATATTTCAAACTATATTCATCATTTGATAACAGACGACATGCGGTGTGAAATAATAGAAAATGTTTATAAAATTTCGGCTTCACTAATTTCTTAAAAAGCAAAGGTCCACTATAAAGGAGAATGAATCTGAGTTCAGTCGTTTTTAATTTAGCAAAATATTTTACTAACGATCTCGTTTTACGTTGGTATTCACAAGGTATTTGGTCTGACATTTTTACTAATCTTTCTGTTAAAATTTGTTTTTGACGATAATTTAACTTGAATCCTGAATTTTCAAGTCAAAATTCAAGTAATTTTTTCATAATTCCAATACAGCACAAATGCATAAAGTCTAGTACGAATTGATGTATCATATCTATTGGAGGATTAATGTCTAAAAGTGGTGAAACCTCAATGTGATGCTTAGGTTGTTCTTGCATTCGAAAACTCCTGTCTGTTCTTTTATCATAATTACCAGAAGTAAATATCAGTCTACTTTCAAATCTTTTACCTCGTATAATACATCGTTCACATGAAAAATAAGCAGTGTGACCTTTGCACTGTTTTAAAAAGATCTGGCTGATGTGTCGCATGTAAAACATTTTATAAGAACTTTGAAGCGTTTGTAAAGTATGTAATGTAAAGTATTTATTTCATTTATAAAATCCTTTAAAAATAATTCTATAGTACCTGGCTTTTGATCACCACAATATATAGCAACGGGAAATGGTTCATAAATGTCTGGAGAATAATCTATTTTTGCTAAAATTGTCCATAACTGTTTTAAACTGGAACGAAATAATGGCATTCCATCTACATTTAATATTAAATAAATTTTTTCATTGTGAAGTTCAACATTTATGTTTCCAATTCCTTTTCTTATACCAAAATAAACGAATTCTCCGTTTCCTAATCGTTCAATTTTATATTCCGCCATTCTTGTACCAAGAAATACCTTGGATGAGTTTGGCAATTGTGGAATTAAACGTCGTCTTAAAATATACAATAGTTTATCTAAATGTGCTGCGCGAATATTGCAATCAATAGCCCATTTACGAAGCTCACTAATTTCATTAAATTCTTCGTTATTGCCGCTATCAACTTGAGAATATTTATTATCTATTTCTTCATTGTTGTAATCTATCCAGTTTTCATCGGACTCATCGTTAATCTATAAAAGAAAAATTTTAATTGAAAAAATATAGCAGAAACTTGTTTATATATACACGACACAATTTAAAAATAACATAAACGAGGTGATTAGTTTTTTCTCGCAAATCAGATTTATATAGTATAAGAGATTTGAAAGAGCGTATCAAATATAAAGCTATTCTATTTGTACTTTATGTGAAACAGATTTTTGCATTTTACTTCCCCTATCATGGTACTTACAATAAATTGATACTTAAAGTATTTGATAACAATGATAAAGTGAAATAAAATATCACATTTCAAATGTCAAAAATTTTACATTTACAGGAATCGCTCTAGACCAAGATACATTATTTTTATATTTAACTCACATTCTGATCAGATGTATTATTGTTGTTCATATCAATGTCAGACAAGTTTACAGAATGTTGTCCAAACTCAATATTGCTTGCATAAATATTAAATTATATTCCATCAACCTATTTTATTCTTCTTCACAATTTTTTGATGTATCACTCGAACTAATTTCAAACTGTTCTTCTATCATATGTTCTGAAATTTCATCGAAATTTTGTTCTTTAGGAATATTTTTATTAATATCTTAGTCTCTCGTTTATTAGTAAAAATAATGAAAACACATATAATAATTAGGCATATTACAATTCATATTATTTATGTAAAATGTAAAATGTAAAGTAATTATAAACTTAACATTAAATAAAACAAAATCTGTGTAATTATAATTAATAATATATCTATAGTTATTGTATTTACTTAATTTTATTTTCAACAAATAACATCCTAGTATTATTTTTCTAATAAAAATAAAGATTTAAGATGATTTGAAAATTTTACCTGCTCTGCGCTTATTTTTATTTTCAAATGTTTCCAAACATCTTTTCTTTGCTCTATGCTTACGGACACGAACTATCGTTAATTTTCTTTGATACATTTTTCACAGAGATTAACTGTGGTAGATAAAATGCAATTTATAGTTATTTTGTTGTCCTTTTTGTTTAAGCGGAGATTTGTAGATCTATTTAAATAAATAATCAAAATAAAGAGTCAGATTAACTGAGTTATATATGAATACAAATAGATATGAATAACTAAACCGTATTTATTACAAATAAATTAAAGTTAAAATAACTAAGAAAAAATTATCATTCCGAGCCACACAGAATCTTTATCAGAATAGTTAAAAAATCAGAATAATATAAAATATTTATCATAACAAATTAATAAATAAATGGAACCGAAAAATAATACAAAAAATTCCAAATGAGTAGCTCGGCAGCAACGCAATTTTTGTATTATTTCTCGGTTTCGTTTATTTATTAATTTATGATAAATATTTTATTATTCTAATTTTTTAAATATACTGATGAGGATTAAACGTTAATTTTTTCTTAGTTATTTCAAGTTCAATTTATTTGTAATAAAAACTCGTTTATAGTTATTTATATCTATTCGTATTTATATGACTCGGTTAATCTGATCCTTTATTTTTATTTCGATTGTTATCATTTGACGAGTCAGTTTTTCTATCTTCTTTGTTATTTAAATAAAAATTAAATATAATGAACGAATTAAAAACACAAAATCTATAAAATTATTTGATGCTTTTTTTCTTACCTAGCTTCCGCGTATCACTTATATGCACTTAAGTGAGCGTGGGCACCCAAATAAATAAGATCTAAATACCGACCCATGTACATACGCCGAAAGAAAACGCAGTCAGAATTTGAAAATGGGCACTTCCCACAATTCACTCTTTTCGCGCTGATCCAATAGTCGCAAGGTTGGCTCGCGACTATTGGATCCCAGCCGTGGCGCGTGTCGGCGTGTTTACACCTTTAGACGGCGAAGGTCGCTCGACTGTTTCGTGTACATGTGTGTGCGCGCTTGTGTTCGTTCGCTTCGCTGTTGAGGCGTATTTTCGATCTGATACCACAGTAGCGTTTGGTTAGGAGTGTTTCGGGCTGTGACGTCACAAACAGATACCATGATCGAAAATGACATTTCACTGTCACTATTGAAACTTGGCGGTAAATATGAACCCGAAAACAAAGGTAGCGTTAGCCTTAGCGGTACAATTATTTGAAGGAGACACCTTTGATGATGATTTACTTACCATAGCATGTAGTAAATCGGGGGCAGCGTGTGTAATGTTGCTTTATTATTTCAAAAGGAGGATATACAAAAACATTTTAGATTAGGACATTTGTGCGGCGAAGAATGGATCCAGTATTACTTGGACTTTGATTTTCACCAGCTATTTCGGTAAGAATCACAGAAATTCTATGCGATACTCTTTACGCCATGCTTTGTGTGATATCCGTGTAATTTTCTTATTTTTTATAGGATACGTAAAGACACTTTCAAAGAACTTGTCAAAGTTATTGCCCCAAGATATGTGCCAAAAATGCAACGTGGTGATACCCCTGCTGTTACAGTTGAAAAGGCAACACTTATGACCCTATGGTACCTGGCCGGTCAGTCATCAATGGAGAGTTTGGGTGACCGGTTTGGTGTAGCCCCTTCTACAGTATATCATGAAGTTAATCATATCGTTGATATTCTTTGTACATTGAGCCCTAAATTTATAGTGTGGCCTAAAGATCATGAATGTGCAGTTGTAAGACAACAATTTTATGACAAAGCAGGATATCCAGGTATGCATGTTACTTTGCATCATGTGTATTACTTGTTTTATACGTATGTATCAATTGCCCACATCAATAATTGTTCAATTCAAAATAATATAATCTCATTGTTGAAGCATTGAAAAATTGAACCGATGTAAGTGGTGTGTACAATTGAACTGTATACAAATACGCCGCTTTTTATACATTAATCTTTTTTCATTGCTATCAATTATACAGAATATTTAATGTCCACACTTTGCAGGTGTGATTGGTGCCATTGACGATTGTCACATTGATATACTTGCTCCAGCTGATGATCAGGATTCGTACACAAACAGGAAGATGAATCATTCTATAATCCTACAAGGTAGTTCTTTGTGATGGATTAAAATCTTTCATCTGCAGATAGTGAAATTGAAGCAATATTTAAAAAGTAATTTTTATATGCAGGTATCTGCACAGCTACTAAAATATTTACCAACGTTTCCATTGGTACACCAGGATCTCGTAATGATTGTCGTGTTTTGAAATATTCAACTTTCTACAAAAAAGTAACCTAGGAAGGACCCGAGAGCTTATTTTACAATCCTCACAATCATCTTGTTGGTGATAAGGCCTATCCTAACAGAACTTGGCTCATGGCACCTTATAAGTATGTGCAATGTTAAATATGCTTAATATAATATTCTTATATTAGGTAAGAAATGAACCTTTCAGTTTATATACTATTCTTTCATTTCCAGGGACTATGGAAATCTTACTCTGACTCAAAGGCGTCATAACTTTGTCCATAGTTCAACAAGAACTGTCATAGAACACGCATTTGGACTTTTAAAGGGACGATGGCGATACCTGCTGAAATTGAGACTCAAATGTATTGACATGGCTACAAACTTTGTTTTAGCATGCTGTGTACTTCATAATTTCTGTTTCCTACATAATGATGAAGTTATTCAAAACATGGTAAATGATGATAGACAGATGCGACAGCAAGATTTAATGGAATATCATGATGCAGCAAATGCAGACATTGCTATACAGAAGAGAGACCGCATTGCCAGCTTGTTATAGCTTGAAATTTATTTTTCTTTTATGTGTTACAGTGGATATAAAATACTCATATTTCTTCATGTATTGGTGGAGATGCAGTGGCACTGTCAACTTGAGGACACACTTGGATATCAACAGACTCTTGTATAAGGCGCGTATGTGGCAGGAATTGGCGTATTTCTTTATTATCCGGAACGACAAAAACGGAATTGTCTGACAATAGAGAGTAAAATTTATTAGACTACAAACTGAGGACATAAAACTTTAGGTTAAATGGCGTTTCTAATATACTTACTCAATTTATCATATACTAAAAGCCCTGGGTTTTTTGGATCTTCCGACATTTGGATATTACCAGAATCATCCTGACACAGCATATGCTGGTCAAGATTTAAGATGATGTTGCGACTCTTTCCCGCTCAAACACTTAACTGCAAACATGCTAATGACCTCCCCGGTTTGGTTGGATGTTTGGGTCCTACCAAGCTAACGTGTTAGCATCGGTGACGTCACAACCACAAACGAAAATGGCCGTGGTCACTTCTGGTTGGTCGTGGTTGGATAACGAAAATACGTCTTTGTTCGCAGTCTAACAGTGGCATCCCTCTTCTGAACACGACTCTATTGCGTGACAAAAATTTCTTTTGCGAAGTATGTAATATATATTAGTATACTAATCAATTTGTATGTAAAATTTATATAAGTATCCATACGAGATATGGCTTTCTTTGAATGAGATGAATTAAAGTAATCATTGTATTATAACCTTATAGGCAAATCTCACGTGCGTGACGAAAACGATTTCTCTTATAATACAACATACTAGGCGAATTTTAAGGAAAATAAAATTATTTCAGGACAATCTTAAGGAAAATAAGGTTCTACATTTAACAAGTATATGTTATAAAGATTTTATATTGTCTGCCAAAATTAATATTTCAATCTCAAAAATAAATATTGCATCATCGTTTCCGTATTTTTCTGTCTATTTGTATATTTTTATTTGTATATTTTGATACTATATTTTTTTTTTATATCTACATTAGCTGTGACAACAGTTTTCTTATGAATTTACTGTCACTATGTACACTCTGTTATGCAATGGTCTTAAGTGTAGATACAAAAAATATAATTGTATTTCCATATTAATTTGTAATTTCAGAAAGGATTAAATGTATCATTAATAATCGTGAAAAATTCTGTAATGTCGTTAATAATATAATTTTAAAGATAGATTACATACATGCTGTGTTTTTTCAAATAGAACAAATGTAATTTGAGATTTGATATAAGAGATAAAATTATGAGACATTACAGTAAAGAATTTGCACATAACATATTTTTAGCCATAACAGTAATTCTGAAAGAAAACTGACTAGTATATTCGATTATTCTCCTTGTGCTCAAAGAATGGTTAATGTGACAACAATTTTCTTACAGAATTACAATTACAGCTAAAAATTTGTTATATGCCAAGGCCTTTATTGTAGCTGGCAATTTTACTTCTCGTATCAAACCTCACATTTACATTTGTTCTATATGAAGTAAAACACGTATTTAGTTATACTAATTACACTTTTATCAACATGACAGTATTTACATGTGTGAAGTTAGCATCTCAATTATTAGCATCTCAATATGATTAACTTCAAATTTACTTGCATCCTACAGTTCCTGATAGGTTTTAAGAATTCCGTCGAATTAACCAATAAAATCACGTTTTTCAAATTGAGATGCTATAACTTCCAGTAACACCTAATAACATCTCATCGTATTTCGAATATTTGACCACGGAGAAGTAAAAATCCGTGTAGTTCTACCGCCTAGACACGTCCTGTCAATAGTTCTGACGGTTAAACTCCATACAAAATAATTTTTTGTCACAAAATCAATTTGTCCTACAAATCATTTTCACCGTTAACAGCGAAAAGCTCTCATTAGCCCTTTCTTTAATTAGTTATTTGAATTTATCGAGAGTCCGTTTATACTTTTTATTACTTTTTATACTTTTTATTAATTACAGATTACTTTGGCTTAATTAAATTCAGTTTTTTTCTGTTCAATAATATAAATTTGATTTCCACATAGCACTGAAAAATAACAATTTGAATTAATGTAAAATTACATTTATAAATAAGTTATACAAAGTTTATATTGTTTCTCATCATTATTGAAAAATATATTTACTTACAGAATGGAAAAAAAGAAAATTCGTGACTATGTTCTCATAAAATTCATAGAAAATTTAAAGCAGACAGACAAATCAGAAGCGATAGACATTGTTCCCAAAGCTTGGCTTCGTTATAACAAAAAAACCGATCAGTTAGATACTCCTTTCCCCTCTCCCCCGTATACATTTCAAAAAATAAAAGATTTACGTAACAAAGTGACGAATCTTCAAGAACCTGACCAAAAATGGTCGATGTATCCAGTAACTGTTGTTGGCCATGCAAGTAAGTAAATATAATAATTGTTTATTATTTTTCAGTAAAAGTGTAGCAGATATCTTTTTTATTTACTTTATATGTGCAGGTTCATGTAAAAACGCTTCACTCAAGCTACAGGAACTGGAAGAAAAACCCTATACATTCACAGATGAAGAAAATCCTGATCAAATATCAAATTTAATAATGCAAGAAATTAAACATCTGTGTAACTCAAGCGATTCTGACGTACCATCATCGAGTGAGGATGACATTAAGAAAGGTATTATAATAATTTAATGTTTATAAATGAAATTAGTAATACATATATATTTAAAGCACTTTACTTTTTTCAGATAATTTAACCAATTTTTTAACTAATTATATAACATGTATAAAAAAAACATTCGTAACTCTTTGTAATTACTTAAATGTTAACAATTTTTCAGATACAAGTGATGATGAAAGATTAAAAAGGAGGACAACATCAGTCAAAAATATGAAAAGTATTAAATATTTACACATATATTTGTATA
>NW_017296005.1:26396-38025 GCF_001594075.2 Trachymyrmex cornetzi
TTAAATACTCGACTGTACATAATGCAAGTTTTTTTATTAGTGAGATAGTAATATATATCGAGCATATTTAAAAGAAACAAATTTTATTTATAGATTTCTCATCTAAATAAATACGTATATGCAGAGAGAGAGAGAGAGAGAGAGAGAGAGAGAGAGAGAGAGTATGTATATTACATTAATAGGTGTTATATTTTGCAGAAGGTAATGCAGAAATAACCGTTCGTTCTTCAAAAAAAAAGTGTCTTTAAAAAGAAATAAATGCAAATAAAAGAGACTTCTAATCCGTCGGGTATAAATGTCGAAGTGAGCTCAAACACTGTTCAAAATGATAAGCAAAAAAATCTATAAATCATAAAAAATTAATCAATTTGATGGCATTATTATAATAAAAATACTATTATAAAACGTGTTATATATTGAATGCATTATTAAATAATATTTACAATTTAATAACTTATATTAATAGCAAATGTTAAACAAGTTATATTAATGGATATTTATACCTTTGGTAATGTATATATTGTATTACATTAATAGATATTATATTTTGCAGAAGGTAATGCGACTGCAATAATCGCCTTTCAGTGTTCAAAAGAAAAAAGTTTCTTTCAAAATAAACAAATGCCGCAAGTAAAAGACACTTCCAATATAGCTGTAAATCACGAAATGAGCTTAAACGCGATTAATAAAGGTATAATATAAGCAAAAAGATCTATAAATCATAAAAAATTAATCAATTTGATTGCATTATTATAATAAAGACGTGTTATATATTGAATGCATTATTAATTTACAATTTATTAATTTACAATTAAATTTGCAATTTAATAACTTATATTAATAGCAAATATTAAACATATATATTAATGAATATTCATATTTTTCCAGTTTTACAATCAATACATATTAGTATTGAAGAAATGAAAGTTGACATTCAATTCATAAAAAATGAAATAAGAGACATAAAAATATCGTTTGACGCCGCACCTCAAGGAACGGAAGTAAGAGCACAGCTAGTGGCTAATATGTATATTCTAAAAAAAAAGTACGAACTAAAATTTCCTATGTCAGAGCTGGAAGAAATAAAAACATTTGATAATAAAATAAAAGACGATGCTGAGTTTGCAAAAGATTTTGTATGATTAATATTTCTATTTAATTAATGTATAAGGTGATTGGAAATAACCCCATTTGTAAAAACTTATTCGTAAAAAGACATAATCTTTACTACATTCTGATACTTTTCGTCTTATAAAACTTTATCCGAAGTTTAGTTTTTCAGTTATAAAAAGTAATAGTTCTCTTATTATGGAATGAATACAGAAGATAGGCAGAAGCAATGATTATTTATAAACGTGAATGCTTATGTGAGGCTTAACTATCAGCTGTCATGATTGACAGTGAATTGCGCTGCCACTACTTTTCTCTTATATTCATCCCTTGATAAAAAAAACTATTTTCTTTTATAATTTAAAAACTAGGTTTGAGATAAAGTTTTGCAATACGATAAAACCAGTTTTACAATCTAGTCAGTATCATGTGTTTTTAAAAATCCAGCATTGTTTCCAATCATGCTGTATATTCCTTCATTTTATATCTTTTATTTGAAATAGATGTTTTAAGAAAATGTTTTAATGTACCATGAACGTTTTTATTTGTTTTTGCTAATATGGTAGAATACTGCGCTGTATAGCATTTATATGAAAAGATTAACCCCCACAAAGAATTTAACAAATATTTTGAAAGTGTTAACAACACGAGACATAATGATGACCTATACTGCGACGAAAAAAGTAACTGGGAAGATATTATTTAAAGAAACACATAATAATTTGTACTCAACTTTATATAGTAAGAATTATTTTGAAATATAGTTTCATAATAGTATACTGCTATTGTTAATATAGTAACAATATGGTTCTTTTGATTTTTTAAACAGATTTTTTTACTGAAATGATCAACAATAAGGATAAAGACAAACTTACTGAAGCTTTTTTTGGGAAATATCTTGGAATAGTCATCAGCGGAGCGAAAGACTGGGAAGAACACCGAAAAGATAGGAAATCATCATTACCAGGAAACTGATTTCTTTCGATGTTTATATAACATGTGTATATTTTATATAGTTTATATAATGTTTATTTCACATTATACATATGTATTTAAAACTTAAAACATAAGAAACATATATGTATATATATATATATACACACATATAATAATAATAAATATATAATATATGGATTATAATTACACTATTATCAGTATTCATAGTCTTATATTTAAGGCCTTTTAAGTTCATCTTCAAATGTTCTACGGATAATTTTATTAACTAGAGCATCTCAAAATGAACTTATAGAGACCTTAAATGTAAAACCTGACAATATAGGAGCATACAGGTTTGTTTTTCCTCTCTTTCTTCGAGAACTTCCGCAATTAATATGTACTGCTGCAATAAGATAAAGTGAGACTAATAGTGTTTATTTCACTCTAACTTATTGTACCAGTGCATTAGTTCAAGAAGTCGAAAGATTATATTTATTGTATTAGATCCTATCTCTTGTTATACTTAAATTAGTAAGGCACTACATTGAATTATCCGATTAGACTCTGTAATAAATGTAACCTTTTTTCAATATATGTGCTTATCAATACATTGTATTGTATGTGAGTGCATTGTAATTCAGGCTTTATACTGGAATATCATGAAAATTGAAAAAATTAAATAAGTAAATGCCAAAATAGGACGTAATTAAGCTTGCCAGGATAGGGCCTACTTTAGCCAATATAGGGCCTGTCCAGCTAAGCGTGTCCAGATAGTACATACTTAGACGTATAGGGCCTAGTTAAACGTGTTTAGACAGGACCTAGTTAGGGGTGTCCAGACAGAGCCTAGTTAGGCGTGTCCAGACAGGGCCAATAAGTTAGGCATATCCAGATAGGGCCTAATCAAATTTACAAATCGGGCTCTGATTTGCACGAGCGTTACATCTCTGTACAGGGCCTAATCGGACTTGCCTGAACGGGGCCTAGACAGAAATGGGGAAAAACTATCTAGTGCCTGTATATGCCCCCTTTTAAAGTTCTACCCGGGAATCTTTCTTTTATTTTAGCACATGACTATTATATCCAATAAATACATGTTAAACTTATTATTAACACGTGTTTATTTGATATAATACGTTTAAAACGCGCTTATTAACACGTTTTAAATGTGTTATATTAAATAAACACATTTAACCGTACTAATTTGGTACACATTAAAATGAGTTAAAGTAAAACGTTTTAAGTGTGTTGTATATAAAACGGCGAGAAATTCAGTTAAGTAACACACATGTGTGTTTTAAAATAACACGCTATGGATTTACAGTAGGTATTTTCTGTTTAATCCGTCAATTGCACTCACGTTGACGATGAGACGTTTTGTGCTGTGGACTTGTGCATCGACAACCTTTTGGGACCAACAATTATCTACATCGCTAGTGCGACGAAGAACAGAAGAAAGATCTGTATATTATTTTATTTACAAAACATCAGAATATCAGTTATATTATAATGGTTGTATTCAGCAGAAAATGGAGCTGATGTAAAATTCTTCATTATCATTGGATTATACGAGTACATTCAGATTCAAGAAAGTCTAAGAGCTAATCATTAAGAATCTTACAATGGTTGCAGATTTGTTTTTTCTGCTGTAAATTAGTAAAGATATCACACAAATAAAAATAATAATCGTGCTGAGCGTCCTTATTTTCGAGATAATTAATTATTATATATTTTTAAAGTTTTTTGATAAATTGGTTTCTATATTCTCTAATTCGACATTTTTAATATTTCCCTTCTTTTTCATTTTCCTTTTCTTTCTGTTTGTTTAATTCTGGCATTTAAATTCTCAATGTAGGAGAGCTCACCATGACAGGATAACTTTTAGTTTATATATGTTAGTTTATATATGTTAGTTTATATATGTTAGTTTATATATGTATTTGTGTTTGCTCCAAAGAAGGTTTAAAAATGAGCCGAAACATGTAAGCGCGTTTGTTGAATAAAGAAGTTTCAAGCTTCATAGGTATATTATTTGCGCGACATCTTCTGCGCCTGACTCCTAACGCCCGTATTCTTTAAAAATAATAATAGCTGGACAGACACATAAAGTTATGAGTGCTATATTTCATTACGATTCGTGTATCGACGAGGGTCATTATATAAGTATGTGTAGAGAAGGATATCTTGGATATCAATAATGCGTAAGTTATAAAAAGACAATGGCCTAGGTGCTAAAGATATTTTCATATTACTTTTACAGAAAAATGTTACCAAAAATATATAATAAGCAACCAAAGACTCGGACCAGACCGAAACCAATAACCGGACTGTAACAATTATTTTTGTCGGACCAAAGCCGATAACAGGACCGAAATATTGTATGGGCTAATGGACCGAAACCATAACCGGACCGAAAATGTTCTTCGGTTTCGGTCCAATTTTCGGTTTGAGTTTTTTAACTTTTTCGGTACGATTCGGTCGAGTCGATGATTGTTACACAACTTATGCTTAGGTGTGTAGCTACTGGTCGGGCTAGGCCGCTAACTGATGGCGTCAATCACGATAATGTAAAATCCTGTGTAGTAACTGTAAATTTATGTCAGTTTATGTTAGTTCATGTTAGTTTCTGTGAAAAGAATAGAAAAGAAGCAACTGAAGTAACGATTCACTGAAAAAAAGATTGGTTACTGCAACAATTTAAATAGTAAAATATGGCATAGCATTTTTATATGACTACAGCAACCAGTTTTTGGCAAATTTTTAGTTGCGTTAGCCTATCAAAATCATATAGGTACTGACATTGCGGATAGGCTAACGCAACTGAAAATTTACCGCTACAACCAAAAATTGGTTGTTGCAGCCATATATAAATGTTATGCCATATTTTACTATCTAAATTGTTGCAGCAACCAATCTTTTCTTTCTGTGTAGGTAGGCCTATACAGCACAGAACTTGCAGTAACATTGTAGAAATGTTGCAATATTGCAGATTGCACTGTAATATCGCTGCAACACATTGTCGATATTAAGAATTATAATATATACATATTACGGCACAAGATTTTACAAATTTACAGATACATTAAAAAGCACTTTGGCTTATGAATAATGAATCGCTGTCATATGTGGAAACATATGTCAATTACACGTTATATGATTGTTAATTATTTCCATTAATTTATGGTTTTTGCATACTAAATGCTTGCCGCGCAACAAAATGCGATGTAATAACCAATAAACATGTTAGGAGCTGTAAACTTATTGGTTACCGTGTCGCATTTTGCCGCGCAGCAAGTGTTACGGAAGCCATTAGGAATTATAGTGTTCGTTGAAACATTTGTTATTGCCGCCACGCAAAAAGATTTTTCAAACTTTATAATCAATTCTCATAATTTTTTGGAATATTTGGATTAAAACAATTCTTTGTATATGGCAAAGAAAATGACATAAAATGCGTGGAGTTTCTTATTATTTCCATTTCACTAGATAAGAATATGTATAATTATGTAATAATATATTATCATGACAATGAACTGATGTATTATTAAAGGTGCCAGTTCAAAGAGAACATACATGAAGTGCATCCTCAAAAATTTAAACTTTGAACAATTTAAATGATTAATAATATATTACCATGACAAGTAACTGATATATTATCAAAGTGAACATACGATACATCAAGCGTATCCTCAAAAATGTAAACTTTTGAAGATTTAAATTATTACCTGGTAATATGTTACGATAAAAAGTATTTGATGTATTATCAACGGTGACAGTTCAAAGTAAACATACATTTAAAGTGTATCCTGAAAAATGTAAACATTAAAAAATTTAAATGATTATCTGATGATATATTACCATGACAAGTAACTGATATATTATTGAAGTTGTCATTTCAAAGTGAACATACATAAAGTGTAAATATATCTAAATTTAATTAATATATTCTCTTGAAAAGTAACTCATATGTTATTGAAGGGGCGAGTTCAAAACGAACATACTTACATACAATTAAAACTGATTACAATTTGATTAATAAAAATAAGTGCGATATGTTATTCTTAGTGCACAAAATATAAAAGTCGTTTACTGAGATTTGACTTAAAATTTGTACTATCCCGTACAATGAAAAATAATTACTTGTAATTCCAGAGTACCAATTTGTTAATGACTCGGAAAAAGAACATGGTGGCCTGCTTTCAAAAAACTTTCAATGTGGATGGAATATTGAAATATAAGAATTATGAAAATGGTTCAGATGAAAAGCCTTCAATCTTTCTTTACTACAATTTTGAATTTTTGTATGAATTTCCGATTTTGGATTTATTCCGTATTTTCAGCGAGTGATTTATTGTTCAAGAAACGTTGTCTTATTTCCTGAAACGAGCAAATATGAAGTAAACCCAAAATTCTTAAAAAAAATTAATTGAGAAAAAGAAATTGATAAATTATCAAAGGTGTTAGATTAAAGTGAATATACATACTACATGGGCTGAAAAGTCCCGTGATTTTTCAATAGGTGGCGCCACTAGAAAATTAACATGACTCATTTCGAGAGGCTCATCTGTCACTAGTTAATGTATGAAGTTTCATGACATTTCGTCCATTCGTTTACAAGCTACAGTCGTTTGGGTGACGCTACTTTCGCCTTCGTAAAAAAAATGGAAAAACAGGATCTTGATCAAACATTGTTTTTTGATGGGAAAACCTTCTGAACAATCATTGCAATGGTTGCAGAAATGTTATCCCACATCTGCTCCTTCGAGAACAACAGTTTATCGGTGGTTTAGTGAATTTAAAATGAGTCGTACAAGCACCGAAGACGCACCTCGCTCTGGAAGGCCAAAAGAGGCTACGAATGCGGAAATCGTAAAGCAAGTGCATCGAATCGTTTTGAGTGATCGTAAAGTGAAGTTGCGCGAGTTAGCTGAGGCGGTGGGTATCTCAAAAGAACGGGCGGGATACATATTGCACGATCTTTTGGAGATGAAAAAGCTATCGCCGCGATAGGTGCCGCGTTTGCGTGCGTGCGTGCGTGCGTGCGTGCGTGCGTGCGTGCGTGCGTGAGTGCGTGAGTGCGTGCGTGCGTGCGTGTGTGTAAGCAATAAGAGCGACACACACCGGCTGATTCTACTAACTAAAAAAACAAAAGGAGCGCTGTAAACATAAAGCTCAGTATTCAAGAAAGGCGCGAGAATAATAAAAATATATACGCAACACTCCCACTATTCGAATGCTTTGCCATACTTAACTATACCATTCAACTTAATTAGATTATGAAATTTATCTTTCGCAAGAGGTTTTGTGAGAAAATCTGCACACTGTTCTTCTGACTTTACATACTCTGATATTAAGATATTATCGTTAAACTTATCTCTGATATAGTGAAATCGAATGTCCACATGTTTGGTCCTTCTGTGAAATTCTGGATTTCTTATTAGTCTAATGGCACTTCGGCTGTCAATATGCAAAGGAACTGATTCTTCATGTGGGTAATCGAGATCACTTAACAATTGTCGAATCCACACAAGCTCCTTCGATGCTAAAGTGGCAGCAATGTACTCCGACTCAGTAGTACTTAAAGCAACCACGCTTTGTCTTTGTGAAACCCACGAGATGCAACCTCCAGCAATAGTAAAAATATATCCAGATGTTGAACGTCTGGATTCTATATCCGCGGCATAATCTGCGTCTGAATAAGCAGTCAAAGAGATCCTCTGTTCTGTTCTTTTATAGAGTATTCCGTGTTCTATCGTTCCTTGCAAATATCTGAATATTCTTTTTAAAGCTTTCCAATGCTCTGTTGAATAATAAACTGTAAAACGACTTAAAAAATTAACAACATATGAGATATCAAGTCGAGTTAATTATGTAAGAAACATCAGACTGCCTATAGCTTCACGGTAAGGTATATTTATGTCGGTAACCGATTCATTCTTTGTCAAAGATAAGAGAGAGTGTGGATCAGCGAGAATACTTACAAGTTTAGAATTAGACATGTTAAAACGATTCAGTAGTTTTCTAATGTATGTGCTTTGTCTAATAAAAACAGAGTGATTAATGCGATCTCTCACAATCTAGAAACCTACAAATGAACCTGTAAAAATGTTAGTAATGTCGAAATTTCCTTTTAGTACCTGAATTACTTCATATAAGGCCCTTTCAGATTTGGCTAGCAACAATCTGTGTAAAGCGCTAACAACAATCTATGTAAAGCGCTAAGTATACGTTACAGCCATCATAGTTCCTATTATACACACAGGGATCAACTTTGCAGGGTATAAAGTTAAATTGTTTGAGAAAGTTGTCAAACTTGCTGTCTCATTGACGAGATGCTTGCTTCAGGCCATAAAGAAATTTTTGCAGCCGATGTATTTGTTCTGGTATGTTCTTGGTGACTCCTTCTGGAATCTCCATATAGATCTCACACAAGTCTCCGTGCAGGAAAGCCGTTTTTATGTCAAATTGTTCAATTTCCAGATTTTGTTCCGCTGCGATACTTAGAAGAATTCGAATGGACTCGTGTCTTATTACTGCAGAGAAAATCTCTTCATAGTTTACACCACGCCTTTGTGTGAAACCTTTAGCATACAGACGAGCTTTAAAACATGGATTGTGATCTGACGATTCCTTGATCTTGAACATCCACTTATGGTCAATAGTGGCTTTCCCTTGAGGAAGATGTTCCAGCTTCCAGGTACCATTAATGCGATGAGCCTCCAGTTCTTCGTCGATCGCCTTTCTCTATTCTTCACTGTATTGACCAGTTACAGCCTCATGAAAGGTTTGGGGGTTTCTATAATTTCAGATAAAGTGTGCTTCATACCTCGTCGGTCTCTTTATTTTATTGCTGTCTCGGAGCTCAGGCTCCTTCTTTATGGAATTCGGTACTTCCTCTTCCTGAGATGTGGAACAAGTTTCATATTCATCTGTTGAAACATCATCAATTGAAGCGTTCTGATGTGTCAAAGTACATCCGTCTTCAATATTGTTTTGAATGTTTTGATTGTTGCTTTCTTCAAGTGGAAAAACTTCATTTTCATCGATCAAAGCAATTCTCCTGTCAACTTGTTCATTGAAGACCACATGTTTCGATATTGAAATTTTTCCAGTTGATGGATCATAGAGTCTGTAATTCGATGATTCCTTATCGTATCCAGCGAAAAGAAGTTTTTGGACTTTGCATCCCATTTTTTACGATGCTGCTTTGGGATGTGTGCAAAACACTCAGATCCAAAAGTTTTTAGATAAAATATATTTGGCTTTGTGTCTGTCCAGACTTCGAACGGCGTTTTTCCTTAAAACCGTCTAGAAGGTACTCGATTTAGAACGTAGACAGCACAATTCACAGCTTCAGCCTATAGCCGAATTGGTAACCTTTTCGAATATAACATTGCTCATGCTGAATCGACTATGGCCCTATTATCTCTTTCAGAACGGCCATTTTGTTGGGAGCCGTTGTTTCGATTTGTATTCCATGAACCTTAGGGTATTGGTCCATCCTTTCGTTGATATATTCGGTGCCATTATCAACCCTTAGTGTCTTGATTGGACGTTGAAATTTATTAATGATTATTGCATGAAAGTCCTTGAATTTATCAAACACGTCTGATTTGTGTTTTAAAAAATAAATGTGTCTGAAACCGGCAGCGTCATCTTTGAAATTGACATAGTACCTCGAGCCTCCAATCGATGATTCTTGCATTGGACCACCAACATCCGAATGTATGAACTCGCTTGGTCCCGTATTTCTGGGTGGAATTGCTTTACTGAAGGATAGTTTATGTTGCTTTCTATACTAACAAGCTTCACAAAAAATAGAAATATTTCTCTAAGATATTTTAATTGGAAGAACACCTTGTTTGTGTAGTTCACATAATGACTTGTACCCGATGTGTTCTAGTCTGGCGTGCCACAATGGAATGTTGGAAGTTGATAACAAATTTGCTTCATGAGTTGAGATTACCTTGTTTACATCTTGTAAAGATTGTTATCCTGGATCACTCCCACTACTCGAACATCATTGTCAAGGCTAATTTTCACATGATAAGCAGTGAAGACCACTGTGCAATTCTTTCTAGTACACGCTCCTACAGAGAATAAATTTTTCTTCATGGTTGGCACGTAAAGAACACTTTCAAGTCTGCCATCGTGCCAGGCACCATCAACAAATCGGGTACCACCCGATTGACGACGTTACGATAGGACACGTCCACGATTGGACACGCGTACGATTGGACACTGCACGATTGGACACGTGCACGATTGGACACGGCACGATTGGACACGTGCACAATTGGACACACCACGATTGAACACGTTCAATTGGACACGCGCATTATTGGACTCGTGCACGATTGGACAAGTGCATGATTGAACACGGTACGATTGGACAAGTGCACGGTTGGACATGGCACGACTGGATACGCTCACGGTTGGTAATATTAATTACCGTAGGATCATTATACAGGGTGTCTCGAATTTAAATGTCAAAGTTTCTGTAATGTGTAGAAGATCGATAAACTAAGAAAAAAAAGTCTTCTAGAGATATGTTCGTTTTTACTTCATTTTGTGGAGAAAATCGCGAAGATGGCAAAACATACTTGCTTCGTTCTTGCACTGCCTCTGAAGTATTATCGTCGCTAAGATCGTACACGAAAACAATAATAATAATGATTCCGTTCTCACGTGAAAACGTTCCTTGTTTGTTTAAATTTTTGTCTTTCTCCTATAAATTCGTCAGTTACTCGTCAGAAGTTATTGAGTGGATTACTTCTGTCACATTATGCCGCGTACACATTCTAACACGTACACGTTGAATATGTTGACATGATTTTCGTGTATCGCTTCTGCGATGTTAATGCTAAGGCACTATAAACGTGAGTATTCGTATATCCGCCATTTTTACTCCTTTCCCCTATCCTTGCTCTGTTCCCACTGAGCTGAGAAAATTATCGTCGTTACGGTTGTTATAGGTTATAACTTCTAAGCTGTTGGAAACAAGCTAATTCTTTGTAGGAATGAAAGGAGCTACAAAATTTCAAGCAGCAAATACTAATCATAACCTGTAATGCCCATAACCCATCACAGAAAAGGAGTAAAAATGGTGGATGCGAATACCTACGTTTCTAGTGCTCTAGTAATGCTACGGAGGTGATGAGAGAGTATACGCGCTGATTTCCATGTCAAGAGAAAGGTAAGCAGAAATGTGAACAAGGAAAGTTTTCACATGAGAACGGAATTATTATTATTTTCTTGTACAATTTTAGCTACGATAATAGGCCTTCTTTTTAGCTCAACTTTTTGTACGGTTCGTTTTTCTTCCTTTTCCCTCCACGTTGGAGAGAAAAAGGGAAAAGGTGAACCGTGCAAGAATTTTAGCTAAAAATAACAAACTTATTAACTACGGAGGCAGTGCAAGAACGAAGCAACTATGTTTTGTCTTTTTTGCGATTTTCTTCAAAACGAAGCAGAAACGAGCATATCTCTCGAGAACCTTTTTCCTTAGTTTATCGATCCCCTACACGAAGTTTTGACATTGAAATTGGGTGGCACCCAGTTGGACACGGCTCAATTGGACACG
>NW_017296005.1:38097-40248 GCF_001594075.2 Trachymyrmex cornetzi
GCCGTGATCAATCGGGATCACCCCGTATGTTCCAAATGAAGTGTATGATTGAGTCTGAGACTTAACTTCAAAAAATTTAAATAAAAAGTTAATATAAACTATAGAAATCAAAGCCTTAAACGGTCTAGCTGGGTCTTAATGCTTGTATGATTCTTATGTGAATTTATATACTACGTATGTAGTCCAGTAAATAATTAATTCTTATTGCGAAAAATATTACCTCGGACGGGAGTCGAACCAGGATCTCTTGCATACCGTGCGAGCGTCCTAAGCCTTTAGACTACCGAGGCCTTAGTTATATTCTTCGCAATAATTGGCATATGAAGGAACAACGTCTCTTTAGGCGACGTAAATAAATAATATAATATATTATAGAACCGTACATGTGATAACACAAACTATAGAAATCAAAGTCTTAAACGGTCTAGCTGGATCTTAAAGCATTAAGTGCACGGTATGCAAGAGATCCGGATTCGACTCCCGGCCGAGGTAATATTTTTCGCAATAAGAATTAATTATTTACAGATTTTAATATGTATATTCATCATTATTAAGATCGTTTCGAAGATGCGAATAATCATAAAAAATTTGTTAAATTGCCAGTCAAGTTAATTCGTGATATTACTGCGGTAGTTTAATAGAGTTAGCGTTTCAAGACCGAAAAATCATTTCGGCGCGCGTTTCTGTGGACTACATACGTAGTATATAAATTCACATAAGAATCATACAAGCATTAAGACCCAGCTAGACCGTTTAAGGCTTTGATTTTTATAGTTTGCGTTATCACATATATGGTCCTAAAAAGTTAATAGTTATCGATAAAATGTAACTAAATAAAGTTAAAAAGTTAAAAGTCTAAAATGTAATTAAGTTAAGTTAAAATTATTTAACTTTTTAACTTAACTTTTAGCTTTTTATCTTGGCACTACCCAACCCTGTACTTTTATGTAAAATTATAATATCATATTTCATAATATTCCCATTTTTTTCTGTTGATTCCTGATTTTTTATCATGATCAGTAATAGATTTATAACTCCTTTTTAAAGATTGGAATGTCGTTGCATATTTTGTATCAGATATCTGGTATCCGGATTTTTTCTTTTTTTTTTTGACAAAGTACTCCAACACTGTTTTGAAGAAACTTTCGGATTGTAAAACATCGCTACGTATTCTTTATATAGATTAATAAGTAGCAAAGTTTCAGCATGACTCCATATATGTAGATCTAGGTAAGTAAAATAGCCATGTTAATATTTTTTTTCTTCAAATTTGTTTGCTTTGGCTTACCTTCCGTATCTGTAGTTAAATCAGTACTATAGCTCGCAGTATTACAGTTTGTAATATTACAGCTCGAAAATGCATCTGTATTATTTATATTTATACCTAAGAGATTATTTGTTTCAATAATATTAACAATATTAATTTCTTAATATTAAAGTCATAAGCGTTATCTTTAAGATTTGTAGTTTTTGAAAATATATAGGGTGTCCCATTTTAAATAACGGATAGGAATATCTCGGATGGTAAGCATTTTGGAGGAAATTTGTTTATACAAAAGTTGTAGGGTACAGACAAGGCTAACTTATGGTGACCTTGATCTTGACCTTGACGATGACCTTCAAGGTCATTTCAATATCAAGTCAATTTTTTCAAATGGAACCCCTTATTCTTTAACCCGGAAGTGGAAAGAGCGGAAGATTTTACGTACGAATATGACCCTGACCTTGACCTTTACCGCTACCTTCAAGGTCATTTTAATATCAAGTCGATTTTTTTAATGGAACCCCTCATTTTTTACCACGGAAATGGAAACAGAGGAAGATTTCACGTCCGAATGTGACCTTGACATTGACCTTGACCTCGACCTTCAAGATCATTTCAAGGTCAAGTCGATTTTTTTTAACAGAACCCCTTATTTTTTACCCCGGAAGTGGAAAGCGCGGAAGATTTTACTTACAAATTTTAAACGATTTCGGTAATTTAATATAAATTATGCTTATTAATGATCAACTGAGTAAGATTCTATGAAGAAGATCGAAAAAGATGGAAGTTAAGCGTTTTTGAATGATAAAATCCAGTTTTAAACCACTGTGCGATGCTCCGACGCCCGGCGTCCCGACGCCCGGCCTCCAGATGTTAGGGGTCCTGAC
>NW_017296005.1:41277-43275 GCF_001594075.2 Trachymyrmex cornetzi
ACCCTGGCCGCAGCCCGTGACCGACGAGCTACGTCCGCGCAAAGTCAGGTTGTTTCATAGGGATTTATGACTGTAAAAACTAATTTTTACACCACTGTGGTAGTGAGACTTTCGAGATGAGACGAGACGGTACGCGGTGCTTTGAGAGGCGAGATTGCGATTCTCGTCTCGAGTTGCGCGAGACGAGACACGGCGGGACGATACGAGAAATTGTAGTCTCGAACGGCATCACTAATCTTATACGATGTGGCTTCTGGAGCATTAAATCAAAACAATGTCCATCTTGGGGCACTCTGTCCTATGTTTTAAGAAATAATACTTGATTAATTTCATAAAATTCTTTATCAAATATTTTTAAACCATTACACAATAAATTCCGTAGCTACATTAATTTATTTCTTTCTGTTGGTATCATTGCTTATAATATGCTTGAAAAATAATTTTTTGTAATAAAGTAAACGATAAAGTTCATTTAGTTAAATAATCTTTAAACCTGCCTCTGCATTAATTGTTCAAGTACTTGACACACCCTTTTTTAGTTTTCTATTAAAATAAGTTAAACAATAAAAAGTATTTATCTAAAAATTAATCTTTATCTTACATAATGCTAGATTATATATATATATACCCCGAATGAAATAGTAGATATTATCCTCGTACTTGGAAAATGCCGAGGTAATTATGTACAAGCTGCAGAATTATATCGTAATCGCTTCCCCAATATAAGGCACCCGAACGATCGTACCATTGCGAGACTTGTAGAATGTCAACGCCAAAGACCAGTTTGTCCGCGACAAAGACGACGAAATAATATACCAGATGATCCACAAGTGCTTGCAGTGTTAGGTATGATAGCAAACAATCCTCATATTAGTAGGGTGTTGTGGGGTGATGTGGAACATGGGGTGATGTGCAACACCGCCGGTTTCTGATCTACAGTTCGATATTGAACAGACGCGTTTAGTGCCATTTGTTTGCGTCCTCAGTAACTTGTTTTTGATATATAATTCACGAGATAGCTCGCAGCCAGGGTTCGATGTACGTACATCGAGTTAAATTTCTCGAGCAGAGAATATTTTTCGCGCTTTACATTTCTAGTCGTTTCGTGAAGTGTTTTAATTTATCTGATAGGTAAATATGTGTTTATTGGTGGTTTTTTAAGTTGCTTTTAAATATCCAAAGATACTTTGTGTTTCCATTGTATTGTATAGCATACAAATCAGTTTGCGCAAAATATCGTATTTGGGGTTATGTGCAACACTTTTTTCGGGGTGATGTGCAACACTGCTTTTTTGCTAGTTTATTAATATTTTATGATGAAATATGTGTAGGATGAATGTATGAGTGAATGGGCGATCACCAATGAATAGACGATTGGCACATATTTCTATTTATTATGAATATACAGTGCACAAAGTCTATGAAATGTGTTTTTCTTTTCTTTGAACATTCAGAACAATGTTTAATACTACTATTGACCTTCCAGTGTTTATTATTTTCTAGAAACAAAGCGTAGTTTTCAAGTTATTCTCAAATAGTACGGAAAACGTCGGACATTGAGGTACGTAGAAAACCTCGTTTCATTAAATAAGAATTAAAACTTACGATCGATCAAAGTGTAAAAATTGCTTAACCGTCCATTCATTGGAACATTCACCCTATATGAAGTGTTTTTATGCATTTTAAAATGGTTTTAGTTATTATGCCACGAAAATACATGCAATAACTGCGATTCGGACGATGAATAAAAAATTCTGAGTTATTTTTCCTTGAATTATATTGCTTATTGAGATATAAATAAATAAACAATTAAATAACAAATTTTTTTCTCTTTGGTGATTAATTCGCATTGAAGAAGCCTAAATTTAACATTTAAAGCGATTTACATCGATATTTATGCATTACATACCTGAATTTTACTAGTGTTGCACATCACCCCAACGTTTTTGGAAAATGCCAAAACAGACGTTTTTGAAAATGCGAAAAATTTTTAGGAAA
>NW_017296005.1:43378-43657 GCF_001594075.2 Trachymyrmex cornetzi
TTACCATATAACTTTGACACAACAATTGCAACCCGGAGACTTCGAAAGAAGGCGTCTGTTTTGTAGATGGGTACAAACAATGATACAACAAAATCCGGAATTTTTTCATTATGTCTTATTTAGTGATGAAGCCACTTTTCATAATACTGGTCAACTTAACAGGCACAATTGCCATTATTGGTCTGTAGAAAATCCTCATTGGCATCGTGAAGTGAATCATCAGCAACGTTGGAGTTTGATCGTATGGTGCGGTATTGTCAATGGAAACTTGATTGGACC
>NW_017296005.1:43792-44098 GCF_001594075.2 Trachymyrmex cornetzi
ATGTGGTTTCAGCAAGATGGTGCACCTCCTCATTATGCCAGGATAGTTCGTGACTATTTAAATATCAGATTCACGAATCAATGGATAGGACGTGGTGAATTTGTAGAGTGGAGTCCGAGGTCTCCGGATTTGTCTAATTTGGACTTCTTTTTGTGGGGCTGAAAAATATTATCTACGCTGAAGCACCCACCACAAGACAAAATATGATGGAACGCATAACAAACGCATGTCGCAACATTCCAAGAAATGTTCTTCTTGCAACCATTAGAAGTTTTCAAAATCGCATTCAGTTATGCCTTGATAATA
>NW_017296005.1:44376-44698 GCF_001594075.2 Trachymyrmex cornetzi
GGTGGGGGTGTTGTGGCTTACGATCCGCTCGGGCTATATCAGCTCAGGTTCAACCATGCTGAATGCTGGCCGACAGGGAGATCCAAACTAATAGACACAAACCGAAAAGAACTATAGAACCTCACCATGGAGCGGTGAAGAAGCACTTGAAGGTAGCGGTGAAGGTCAAGGTCAAGGTCATATTCGGACGTAAAATGTTCCGCTCTTTCCACTTTCGGGTTAAAAAATAAGGGGTTCCATTTGAAAAAATTGACTTGATATTGAAATGACCTTGAAGGTCATCGTCAAGGTCAAGGTCAAGGTCACCATAAGTTAGCCTTGT
>NW_017296005.1:44800-46567 GCF_001594075.2 Trachymyrmex cornetzi
TATATAGACCATAACGTATAAACGCGTATGTACGAACGTGTGCGTTTAAACGTATGTATAAACGTGTACGTATAAATGTATATAGGCAATGTATAAGGCTTTTTTCGGTCAATCGTAAATTTCGATTACGGGCGTTAAGACATGGACCGAGTAAGAGGTTATCTGCATCGAAAATTTGTCGAGCGAGAGGGGTCTCCGAGCGAAAGGGTACCTCTCTTGCAGAAAGAATCGCAAAGTACCTCGCCGAAGAAGAAGGAAGAAACTAAATATTGGAAATATCCTTGGGAAAAAGCATCAAAGTTATCGCCGTTGTCGTCGTCGTATAAACCATAACATATAAACATCGATAAAACTCGCAAACAAAGAAAATATGCAGAAAAAAAACGTATCGCGACACGTTCGCAATTCTTGGAAAAAAGGGGAGGGGTTACCCCCTCTTCGATTCTAGAAGTTTTACCATATACGCTGCAATTTACGTGGAAACGATCAGTCTTGCGATATCCACTTGTACGGACGGTCGACAAAATGTACTTCGCCAAAGAGAGCAATACATCGTACGAAACGAAGAAAGACTGCAGTAACACGTAAGTTTTAACGTTCTATACGCAAAACGAAATGTTTCTTATACAATAAATAACGTTTTTCAATATTATATATGTACACAGTATGGAGCATCGCGCGGTGCGTTTGCTGAGTAGACGTTACAACCTGACGAATACGGGCTACAAGTATTTGGAAATTGGAATCAATGTTGGCCCGCCGAGTTACGTGGAGATCGCCCTGGGAGACAATCGCGGACACGAACTGTCGCTGTCTCTCGAAACGTGGAAGGGTCTCTACGAGCAGCGATATAATATTTACAAGATGCTGCGCAACGAATACAAGGATAATTTCATAGGCGTTGGACCGCTAACCGTCAGAGTGTGCACGATGAACGATGCCACGCTCGTGCGCCTGGATTCTTCGTCCATACATATGACGATGACCGAAACGACGCTACGCCGAATGTTTGCATTTGATGGATGTATCGATGTAACGTTCGAACGATTAGTTCGACTCGTTGATACGGTCGATGTCAAGTAAACGCGATTCTCCAACATCGCTTCCGAAGACGCTATACGCGATAGCGATATTTTCAATGGACATCAGCTCGTCGATTGCGAGTTATTGGCTTTAGTTTTTAATACACACGAAAAAAAAACCCCGATGTAATATGTGAATAAAAATTTGTCATTCGCATACTTCTATGTGTACTTCCTTTACTTCCCATCCAATCTATAGTATACCATACGCACCTATCCATTGTAAGAAAATAAACGCACGCAATTCGTAGATTAACATTACTCTTTTTTTATTCTCTATCACTTACTTGGTCACGTGATATGTACACTATTTGGCAAAGTCGTATTTATATCAAATCACATTGATGATGATGCCGCCGTTCGAACCATGTTGTACCATGTCATATGATCGTGAAAAAAATCTAGTCACGTGTCATGTACACCATTTGGCAACGTCGTATTTATATCAAATCGCATTGATGATGTCATCATTAGATCATGCGATATGTAAAATGGTTTTTGAGCGTGAAAAGAAAAAGATGGTAGGCATATGAAATAGCGTGTACAGCGGCGGTAGCGGCCCGATGGCTGCTCGCGACGGTGGGCGCGAAGTCCGCGGGCGGAGGTGGTAGCGGCCCGATGGCGACCCGTGACGCATTTCGGGGTGGTGGGCGCGGGGTCCGCGTGCGATGGCGGGGGCGGTCCG
>NW_017296005.1:46773-49405 GCF_001594075.2 Trachymyrmex cornetzi
GTACCCCCGCGCCCCGCACTCCCCTCTAGCCCCATGGGTTAGAACCGCTACAGTATTACTACTATCGTCGACAAAGAAGCCATACATGAGCTGCAAGTGCAGCAGCGAGGCAGTTTTGAAAATTCTTATTATCAATTAGAATCTCGTATCACGGCTCTCATCGAGCAACTTGATCTCAACGCGTTGCGGTCAAATGACAACGGTGAAAGCAGTCAGAATAACCAAATGGCATGCTCGAGGGAAACGCGTGTAAAATTGTCGAAAACAGATTTGCCAGGTGCATACGAGGATTGGTATTATTCATATAAGGACACGTTCGAAAAACTAATTTATTTGAACGAAGGATTAACCGCCATTGAAAAGTTCTATTATCTGCGGTCATCATTAAAGGACGGTGACGACGATGTAATAAAATCCATAGAAACCACAACAGACAATTACAATGAGGCATGGGCGACAGTCAAACAGCGTTTCGACCATGAGAGATGGCTCATTCAAAAACATGTTAAGGCGCTGTTTGAGACAGCGGCCATAAGGATGAAAAGTCACGTCATGATCCGTGAGTTAGTGGACACCATTCTCAAGCACTTACGGGCGCTCAAAGCTCTTAAAAGACCCACCGACACTTGGGATGATTTAGTCATCCATCTCATTGTTAGCAAGTTGGATGTAGCTACGAGCAAGGCATGGGAGTTGAGCATAAAGGAAGGTGACATACCAGACTTTAAGGAGTTGATAAATTTCTTAATTCGCAGGTGCCAGGCCTTAGAATCTGAACATTGCAGAACTAACAATAATTCAGCAAGTTCAGTCACTCAAAAACACAGTAGTAATGCGAAAACCACAGCAGTTGCAAACGTTGCTACATCCAATCTGTCCTGTTCTATATGCAAAGAAACTCATTCCATATACCATTGTAAAGATTTTCTTAATATGTCAATTAAAGATAGAATTAAAGCCATCAAAAAGGCTCACTTATGTATTAATTGCTTGCGTTCGGCGACGCATCAAGCTAAGGTATGCAATTCCGGTACTTGTCGAAAATGTCATAAGAAGCATAATACCTTGTTACACATATCCGCGTTCAACAATTCTGAGCAATCAGCTTCGAGCGTGCAAGCACAGACGCGGGCGAGCGAACCTCCACTCCCAGTCACTACGCAATGCACCTCGAGTCATCGTTCATTAAACGTTCTACTTTCGACTGCAATTGTCAATATATACGATTCTGACAAGCAAATGCACTCTTGTTGAGCGTTGCTCGACAGTGGCTCGCAAATGAATTTCATAACTCAAGGGTTAGTTACTCGACTGGGACTTGTGACGTGACATTTTGTCCGTCACTGTGCAGACTTGTCGGCGGAGGACTCGTGCTTCCTATCAGCTCGGAGGGCGCAGGCGAGTGCGCACGTGAGCGCGCATGCGAGCGCACCTGCGAACGAGCGTTAAAACCGCGTCATCTATGCTACTCTACAAACTTTCCTCTTTTTGTGTTAGCATTTCTTTTGCGTAATAACCGAGTTTATCAGAAAGCGTGGACGCGCCACGGATTACGCTCGGCAGCTGCTGTAAAATAATATTGTATCAGCGTGCCGTCTCACCCGCCACCCTTGGAAGGAAGAACGAAGAAGCTGAGAGAGAAGAATGCACATCCGGGAGCCCAGACAAGCAGGTTGTATTATTTTGTATCATTGCTCGTAACCGCTGTCACGAAAGGAACCATACTTTCACCATGCACCCCTTGCAGAGCACCGAAGGAGGCCAGAATTCCCGGCCATCCTTGAGAGGCCGGACGGACGTCCGTCGGGAGCATAGGGCCCCGACGAGGAACGAGAGGAAAATCCATCCCGATCTCTCCCGCCAGGCCAGGAGGTGCGGGGGCCGTAAGCGGAGACGCCACCCTTGACAGGGATATCTATTGCGCGCTTGTACGAGCCAGGACTCAAGGCCGCGCGGGCCTGCACAGCACGCGCGGATACCGTGACACGCGAAAGCCAATCAGCGTGACTATCTCTCCCCGAAGAAGGGGGGAAGCTAAGCAGCTTGCGAGAATCCGCCGCGAACTCCCGGGACTCACTCTTACTGTGGCCGAGCCTAGAAGATGTAAGGGAAGTACGAGGCTGCTGCCGACGGGTAACGCGACCCGGAGAGCCGGACTGCCGAGAGCTGCAGGAAAGAGAATGTTGTGAGAACACGCGAGGACCAGGACGTCGAGAGTGAGACGAACGTTGTGCGTGTAAAGCTGTCGACCCGGGTACGTTGCCGAGTGGATCACACGTAAGCAAGCTCGCATCGTGAAAATAGACCTGCGTAATGGCCGCCGTGTAGAGCCGCGGAATCGCGAGACGCATTTCATCCTCCCGGGCAGTGGAAATGTTTAGTTGTCGCGTTTCGAGAGTTGAGTCGAGGGGAGATCTTTGGCTGTCGCATTTGGAGAATTAGAGTCGTGTAGAGATTATCGAGGGCCGAGTCGCGGTCGCCCCGCCTGGCCACAGATGAGTCATTAGTTGTAAGTTTTCGTGTTATTCTTTTAGCCTATCTGTCTCGCCCTCCGACAAATTTCCCACACTTCTTGCGACCCACCCCTGCCGTCGCGAATTGGTTACGAGCAAAAGTAAGGAGATTTCGGAAA
>NW_017296005.1:49536-55169 GCF_001594075.2 Trachymyrmex cornetzi
GGTTACAGACTAGAGGAACGACCTCTGGACATTGCGGTGGCAGGAGCCATGGATAGGGTCATTCGCGTTAATAAAATAATTAGCATTTGTATAAAATCGCGCTTTAATAACTTTAGCATAAAAATGGACTGTGTGGTCCTGCCAAAGATAACGCAGTGTTTACCACAACACTGGATATCCACACAAGGTGTGTCAATTCCGAAGCACATAAAGCTGGCTGATCCCAACTTTAACGTGCCCGCCAACATCGACATTCTAATAGGGGCTGAATCTTTCTGGAAACTTTTATGCGTTGGTCAAATCAATCAAGCAAAGAATCAGCCGACCCTGCAAAAGACACATTTTGGGTAGATCATTTCAGGCACGGTTGCAAGCGATATGGCTAAATCTGCGCCTTCATGTAGCTTTCATTTAACTGCATTTGACGAACTGAAACACGCGTTGAATCAATTTTGGGAGGTTGAGAATAGGGGCACGACGAATCCATTCTCGCCCGAAGAAAAGGAATGTGAAGATTTATTTCTGCAAAACACAAGGCGGAACAACGAAGGGCGGTTTATAATCAGGCTACCGACAAGGCAAGACAAGTTAATCAATTTAGGAGAATCGCAAGATATTGCACTGAAGCAATTCAAGTCACTGGAAAGGCGACTCGTTACCCAGCCTCAGCTATACTCTGAATACAAAGGTTTCATGCAGGAATATATAAAGTTAGGCCACATGAAAGAGGTAAACATTTCCTCGCCATTGGTTCTAAGGACTCCAGTGTTATCTTCCACACCATGCCGTTCGAAACTTGGCAAGCACTACAACAAAGCTCAGGGTGGTATTCGATGCTTCATGCAAAACTAGCAGCGGAATCTCCCTGAATGATGCATTAATGGTGGGACCTACTTTGCAAGAGGATTTGTTCTCCATCCTGGTTAGATTTCGTACGTTCAAGATTGCGCTAACGGCTGATATAACCAAGATGTATCAACAAGTTTTAGTTGATGCAATGCAAACGTCATTGCAAAGGATCTTTTGGCGGGACTCTCGAGACCAACCAATCAAGACATTCGAGCTGCTGACCGTCACCTACGGTACCGTATCGGCATCATTTCTAGTAATCAGAGCACTAAGGAAGTTAGCAGAAGATGGTGCGAGCCGCTATCCCAGGGCGTCGGAAATAGCCCTACGAGATTTTTACATGGATGATTTCGTCAATGGGGCTGATTCGTAAGAAGAAGCTGCATCAATAAAGGCAGAGATTACCGCATTATTGCAAGAGGGAAAATTCAAACTGAGAAAGTGGGCATCTAACAAGCCGTGTTTCCAAGATCAGCACACTAAAAAGGAACAAAAGGAATTTATTTTATCCGCTAATAAAGAGTTTGGAAAAAGGACTTTAGGAATTGTGTGGAATTGCCAAACGGACACATTGAAATATTATTTTATAAATCATATAGCCCCGCTAGAGAGGCCTACCAAACGCAATATTCTATCACGCATCGCTTTAATCTTTGACCCATTGGGGTTGGTAGGTCCAGTCACATTACTCCCCAAGACCATTATGCAAGAGCTCTGGCGGTCCCAGGTTGATTGGGACGAGTCTATCCCTCTGGAGCTGCACACTAGATGGAAGAGGTTTGAAACGGAATTGCAGGATCTGAAAAATGTAAACATGCGTCGCCGTGTCATAACAGCAGAACAGTATACATCTCTTGAGTTACACGGATACTCAGATGCCTGTGACATTGCATATGTGGCATGCATATATTTACGCTCCACAGCAGCCGATGACATCCAGCACACACGTTTACTATGCTCAAAATCTAGGGTAGCACCCTTAAAAAGCTTGTCACTCCCCCGACTAGAATTATGTGGAGCATTACTATTGGCTCAGCTCATCAATAAGGTATCCAACTGTCTTACATGCCACATAACTTCTACGTACCTATGGACGGATTCTATAATAGTGCTGTCATGGTTGCGATTTTGCAATCGATCATGGTCTTATTTTGTAGCTCACCGCATTGGAGAGATACAGCAACTGACAGCAATTCATCAATAGCGGCACATAAGCAGTGAAGATAATCCTGCCGACCTTTTGTCTCATGGTATCATGCCAAGTGTCTTGATCCACTTAATAATCTGGTGGGAGGGGCCTCCGTGGCTCAAGCAAAACGAGGAGGAATGGCCGCAAGGCGCCACCCCGACAATCAAAAATCTCCCTGAGCGAAAATCCAAAGTCACCATCACGGTCACAGCTATTGAACAAGAGCCTGATATATTTTATCGATACTCAAGCTTGACCAAATTGATAAGGGTCATGGCTTATATGTGGCGATTCGTGGATCATTCCAAGCGTCGAAGGGGTGCAGCTTCTCAACCATAAGAATATTTATCGTCACAGGAAAGAATAATCCTGCCTATCTCAGTGGAGGAGCAGCAATGCATAATTGCTCGCATGATCAAGCTAATACAAGCTAAACACTTCGCAAACGAAATAAAAGCTCTGAATAACAAGGGAACCGTCCAAATTAATAGTCCCATATTGAGGTTAAACCCATTCATAGTTAAGTCCGGCATGATACGCGTAGGAGGTCGATTAAAGGAATCATCTTTGTCATATGCAGCCAAGCACCCAATATTATTGCCTGGGAAGCATCCGTTTTCCAATCTGATTGTTAGTCATGAACATGCAAATCATTTGCATGCAGGGCCACAGGCTACTTTAGCCGCCATTCGAGAGCAGTATTGGATCATTTTAGCCCGCAGCACCATTAAAAGGATCCTGCGAAAGTGCGTCACTTGCTTTAGAAGCTCGCCGAAGGCTGCTTCTACTATTATGGGTAATTTACCCGAACCACGGATTCGAATTTGCACTAAGCCATTTGATCAATGCGGAGTGGATTATGCGGGTTCTCTTTACTATAAGGAGGGTGCAAGGAGAAGCCTCAAGCTAGTCAAATGTTGTATTGCTATTTTAGTTTGTCTCGTTACCAAGGCTGTTCACGTTGAATTAGCGTCTAACTTCTCCTCTGAAGCATTTTTAGGAGTTTTTCGACGTTTTATTGCAAGAAGAGGTTGCCCTTCAGACATTTTCTCCGACAACGGATCAAACTTCGCAGGAGCGGAGCGAGAGCTGAGAGAATCAGTAGAATTATTCAAGAATCAAACGACTCAGCAGCAAATTCAAGAACAGGCCACGAATTTGGGAATTCGCTAGCACTTTATACCACCTCGGGCGCCGCACCATGGAGGGATATGGGAAGCGGCGGTTAAGGCTGCTAAGCGGCATCTGACTCGAATGGTGAAAGATGCTAACTTGAGATATGAGGAACTAGAAACCTGGCTCATACAAATCGAAGCCATTCTCAATTCCCGTCCACTCACTCCCATTTCAACAGATCCCAATGACTTTGCTTCACTAACTCCTGGATACTTTTTAACAGGTACTCCACTCACTGCATATCCCGAACCATCACTTGAAGGGATCCCAGTAAATCGCCTAACCCGATGGCAATACTTACAGCAATTACGGTTGCACTTTTGGAAGCGTTGGTCTCACGAATATCTCCAGCAATGTCAAGATCGTAATAAGTGGCAAACTCAAGATGCGTCTATTCATGTGGGCCAAATGGTGATTATCAAGGACGACAATAGGCCTCCGTTGCCATAGTCTTTGGGCAGAATCCAGGAGATACATCCTGGCAAGGACGGCGTTGCTCGAGTCGCTATGGTGCGAACTGTGAATGGTAGTTACAAACGGCCTATTACTCGTTTATGCCTGTTGCCAATGGAAGACTAGGATTTGACCGTGCTTGAAATCCGTGCTCTCACTTTCACCCCTTTTTTGTCTTCTCTCTATTCAATCATATAGTCTTTTATTTACTAGTTTAATTATATCTAAATGCTTATATTAATTACTCTAGCTCCGTTAGGTTAGTAGTTGGTACGTTACTCTGTTTTTATGTTGAAAGATGATCCTCTCAAGGAGGGCGGTATGTTATCGCGAGATAAGTTAAACATTCAGAAATTGTGCGCGGCGTGTGCCGACGTCCTCTCTTCATGCGCGCTTGCGTCGCGTAGACATGCGCGGGCCGAGTCGTGCTGCGGCCGCTTGGGAAAGGAAGAGCAATTGATTGCCATTGCGACCACGAGTAATAGAACGTGCAACAGCGTGCGGCGTTAGCCATTAGAACGAGATTAAAGTAGATGTAATCGGAATAAAGTTATTGTAACAAAGCGAAGCGAGAAGTCATCACATATTCCAGTATAACAACAAGGAAAGATCTGGATCAACGAGAAAACTGCACTGCACATAGTGCGCACAGGGACATCCTGAAAAAGCAACCAACACGAGGTGCTATTAATATAACAATATGCTCCTTGTTTTTATTTGTGTCTTTTATTGCTTGTTGTAATAAGGAGTACGCAAATATATGATCTGTAAATAATAATATAATAAGAATAATATAATTTTAACTTTTATTAGACCGAGAATAAATCAATAGAATAATAACTTAATTTTTTGTCGAAGCAAATCTTAGACATTATTAAATATTATTAAATTACTTGTCAATTTAATATGTAATATTTCTACCAGTTCTGTTCATGATTGCGTTCAAGACTGAAAAAGATTACGGCGTGTAGTTTATAGAATTGGATATGTATATAAATTCACACTGAAGTATTCAAGCATCAAGAGTCGATTCAAAAACAGGATTATTTCTCTTAATTTAAGAATAATATAATGTACATTAATAAAATAATATACAGAGGTTACCAATAATAAATTAATTTGTAGAGATTATGTACATACAATTTTGTAAAATTTAACTTGGCGCCAGTTGTTGATATCAAATCTTTTATACACATAATACATATCATTAAAGTTAAGTAAAAATAATAATAAAGGTAGTACCACTTTTTAATTTGAGGGGTAACCTTTTATACACATGACACATATTATTAGAGTTAACTAAATTTTATAATAGATACCATTAAAATTAATAAATAA
This sequence comes from Trachymyrmex cornetzi, assembly GCF_001594075.2. Taxonomy (NCBI): domain Eukaryota; kingdom Metazoa; phylum Arthropoda; class Insecta; order Hymenoptera; family Formicidae; genus Trachymyrmex; species Trachymyrmex cornetzi. Next base: position 54,542 of record NW_017296005.1, read on the forward strand.
ATAACTTGGCGCCTGTTGTTAATATCAAATTTTTTATACACAAGACATATTAGAGTTAAGTAAAAATAACAAAGATAGTACCACTTGGGTTTTATTTCTTAATTTGGTAGAATTTAACTTGATAAAGATAGTACCACTAGGATTTTACTTTTTATTAGTTTGGTAAAATTTATCTTGGCGCCTGTTGTTAATATCAAATCTTTTATACAAATGAAATATTTTAAATAAATAAATAATAAGTAAATAATAATGATAGTGCCACTTGATAAATGCCTCATTTATAGATAGTAGTACTTAGGTTGTACTTTTTAATAATTTGGTATAGCAATTTTTTTTAATACTGGTTGCTTTCCATTTAATAACATAGAACGACACTTGTATCAATTTGTGCCGACTTGTGTCATCAAATGGAAAGCAACTTATCATTCAGATTTTATCATATTAGGTTTTACCATATAAATAGTGTTTTTCGATAAGCACACGCCTTTTTTACCTTTTTTTTAAAAGGTATGTTTGTTAATAACCAACAGCAAGTCTGTGTATTGTTTTTATTATCTTCGAGATGTACTTCAATCTCTGCGTTCCTACTTAATTAACTGTGATGAAAATAATAATAATCTTCTGTCTA
>NW_017296006.1:0-1020 GCF_001594075.2 Trachymyrmex cornetzi
ATATTGCAATATTTCAGTGAAATTATTCTGCAATGTTTCTGCAATCTTTCTGTGCTGTATGGGTATAAACTTGGATGTTATAATGTAGTTACCATCCTTTTTTTGCTGACTGTAAGGATTTTCATAGGTGGAACCTGAGATATTTTTCTTGATAGGATTGTCTAAGGAGTTGTGACTATTTCGTCTCTTGTTATTGTGGACAGCTGTCCATTCCATATTATTTTCGTCTGTCACGTTGTCTGATGTATTCATTGTTTTTTGTGATTCGGTCCTTCCCCCGTTTTCAAGGGGAAAGGATCCCAATTTTCAAGAGACAAACTCTTCACTTTGAGGTTAACTTGTACAGGAACAATCAATCACTCGATCAGGTGAGCAAGGCTCACACTTTACTACTAGTTCAAAATACGGCGATACAGGCCTCCTCAACCGGCTGTACCAAAAGCACCCTTCGCGACTACTTATACAAGGAAATTCAGACCAAAATACAGAAATTCCGTACTCGTTCCGCGATCGATCACCTCGTTCTCCAGACCGCGTCATTGACGCCATTTCCTTGTTCTGACATCTGACGAAGATTTTCAACCCACAACAATACAAGTTTCATACAACAGTATAGTTTGTAATAGCGTTGAACATGTCGAATTTTGTGCCTGGAAACTACGATTTGCGGACAGCATTGATTTTCTATTACCATTTGAAGAAAACTGCTGCAGTATCGCATCGAATGCTTGTCGAAGCTTACGGTGAGCATGCTCTTGGTAAATCACAGTGCTTCGAGTGGTTTAAAAAGTTCAAAAGTGGCGATTTTGACGCGAGAAACAAAGAACGTGGAAAACCACAAAATAAAAAGTTTGAAGATATCGAATTGCAAGCATTGTTGGATGAGGATGACGCTCAAACTCAACAACAACTCGCGGAGCAATTGAATGTGACACGAGAAGCCGTCTCCATACGTTTGAAATCCATGGGAAAGATCCAGAAGATGGGAAAATGGGTTCCACATGAACTGAATGAAAGACA
>NW_017296006.1:1095-1470 GCF_001594075.2 Trachymyrmex cornetzi
ACGAATTGTGACTGGTGATGAAAAGTGGATATATTTTGAGAATCCTAAGCGTAAAAGATCATGAGTAACTCCAGGCGAACCATCGACATCGACTGCAAGGCCAAATCGCTACGGACGGAAGACAATGCTCTGTGTTTAGTGGGATCAGAAAGGTGTGATCTATAATGAGCTGCTAAAACCTGGCGAAATCATTAATACTGAACGATACCGACAACAAATGATCAATTTGAATCAAGCTTTTGCGTGAAAAACGACCGGAATATCGAAAAAGGCAACACAAAGCAGGGTTGTTAAAAAAACATGTTTTTTTTATTTTAAACAAAAAACATTGTTTTTTTTATTTGGCACAATGTTTTCTGTTTTATTTTGTGTTTT
>NW_017296006.1:1615-2832 GCF_001594075.2 Trachymyrmex cornetzi
CATCCACAAATTCTCATACAGGTGGGAAAAATGTATAGCTAGCGATGGGCAATACTGCGAATAAAATATTTTTTATCATTTTCATGCAATAAACGTGTATTTTCTATTAAAAAATTCCGGTTTCATATTTACATATCTGGTACGTAGAATAGTATTTAATATTGCATATCCTATATAAAAAAAGTCATGAAACGCCCGAAGTTCGCGTTCCGAGTCGAATGTATCGCTCGGTATTGTTGCCACTTTTCCGCGATGATCGCATCGAAACAAAACAAATACAAGTATCAAGCAAGTATGAGCGTACAAGTATACACGTGTTATTTGATTTATTTTATTCTAATTATTCCAAAGATCTGTATCCGAACGTTCTGGAATCTATCATTTTTACTATTTCATTTAAATTTCATTTTTTATTTTAATTACCAGTCTACATGTTGCAATTCATCACGAAGTAAGTGGCAATAATGCAAATGTATAGTGTAGTTATTGGGTGCTTTCCATTTGATGACACAAGTCGACACAAATATCATTCTATCGTTGTCACTTTCTGTCAAGAATGTCAAGAAGGATAGAACGACGCTTGTGTCGACTTGTGTCAACTTGTGTAGTTGTGCCATCAAGCTCTCGAGATAAACTATAAAAATATGCAATAAAATGTAGGGGGTTCCATTTAAAAAAATAAGGTTGACCTTGAAATGACCTTTGTTGGAGCACATAGAAACTGACTTAAGAAACCTAGTAACTTTATTATGTGTTGGTTGGATATACTTTTTATTCTCTCTGTTCGCCCCCCCTTTCTTCTTCTTCGTTCGTTTTAAGTGTATTCGTTATATTTACAGAGATAAAAGAGATAACTCTTTACTGTAACCTTTTTTGATAATATAAACTTCCACTTTATATAATAAGACACACCTTGGTTAATTCTGTTGCTGCCCTTGTCTCACATATCCTTTCAACAACCTTAAAGGACATGGCCTTTGACAAGATCAAAGTCATCATCTTACTCCTCGCCTGAAACCATACAACTTTGCTATTGGACATTTTCTCCAAAATGCATTCTAACTGAACTATTAGGGGAGTCCGATACTTTTCGATGACCCTGTATATATATATATATATATGTATATATACTCATAACAACTAGCAACTTTCTATTAATTTAATACACATTACATGTATTTAATTGATTATCTTGATATTTATTGTATTATTTTAGT
>NW_017296006.1:2925-6432 GCF_001594075.2 Trachymyrmex cornetzi
GAGTATTGAACGATCAGCGTATAAACTAAATATAATATATAAATAAATAAAAACATGATTTTTGCAACATACAATTATTTTTTTGTTTATTTTTTACAATTTCTTTTCCAAATCACATGTTTTAATTGCGGTGTTTTTAAACAGTTTTAAACAATAGTTTAAAAACGTTTAAAATAAAAGTGTTTTAAAATGCCCAATGTTTTAAACATGTTTTAAACAGGCCGTTTTAAACGTTTTGTTTAAAACATAACAACCCTGACACAAAGTGATTTTGCTTCATGATAATGCACACGCAGCAAAACTGATCAAGGAAAGGATTGAGGCGTTTGGTTGGGAAATACTTTCGCATGGGGCTTACTCACCAGACTTGGCTCCGTCCGATTACTACTTATTTGCATCGATGGGACACGCACTTGCTCAGCAACGCTTCACTTCGTACGAAGATGTACGAAAATGGCTAGATGACTGGTTTGGCTCAAAAGAGCAACAATTTTTTTGGCGTGGCATCCACAAATTGTCAGACAGGTGGGAAAAATGTATAGCTAGCTATGGGCAATACTTCGAATAAAATATTTTTTATCATTTTCATGCAATAAACGTGTATTTTCTATTAAAAAATTCCGGTTTCATATTTCATACCTAGTATCAAATAAATAAATAATTAATTGATAATTCTTTATCTTCAAATCTTCAGGTATTGCTGTGTATATTTGTGTTTGTATTTGTTTCAGGGTTTGTAACATTATTTATTGGTTAGGTCCATTAGTTAGAAATCTACAGAATTAATTATTATATTTTTATTTTATTGTTATTATTTCTAATGTACTTGTCATTGCAATATAGGATGAAGTGCATATAACAACTTTATCTCCAGTACTTGATAATAAAATGATCTCTCATTCTTTTAATGTAAGTTAAATTTCATGTTATTAGTTAATTCTATACTAAATTATTGTTACTTTTCTTATATACAGGGTCATCGAAAAGTATCGGACCCCCCTAATATCTTCAGTTAGAATGCATTTTGGAGAAAATGTCCATTTGCAAAGTTGTATGGTTTCAAGCGAGGAGTAAGATGATGACCTTGACTTTGATCTTGACCATGTCCTTTAAGGTCATTTCAAGGTCAACCTTATTTTTTTTAATGGAACCCCCTACATTTTATTGCATATTTTTATAACTTATCTCGAGAGCTTTCCAAAACACTATAATAAAACATTTTTTCATTAAGTATTTTTTGAATTATAAAGGTTTGGACATTTTTCCAAAATGCATTCTTACTGAAAATATTAGGGGGATCCGACACTTTTTGATTAATGTATTTTCTTTAAACCAATTAATTGGTCTCATTATTCCGCGCACAAAAGTATTAAGGTTATGATTACTGAAAACTAAACAATATTTTACAAGATATTTTACATTTTGTGTCAAAAAATTGTTAACTTCAAACCTTTATAACTCAAAAAGTACTTAATGAAAAAATGTTTTATTCGGAAATATCACACGACCGTTATTCTTTGCCAGAAATTGGACGCGTTTCATCAGTAGCTTACCGTTCGTGCAACTGTGCGTTACAGTGAAGCTCATCGATCCGGATCTTTTCGCAAAGATCGAAGCAAGAAGAAAATACCGCTCAAAAATTGACATACTGCCAAAAAAGTAGAACTTTCCGACGAGATTATTAATTCCAGTGCCAAAAAATTGAAGACTGATCGTGAGACATCCGCACCAGAAGGTCCAAACATCGGGTATCGAATTTTGAATTTTCTGACAGTGTTTTCTGCCTTATCGGAATGTGTAAAATGCAAAAAGTGTGATAGTGATGTTCGATTCTCAATAGAAAGCATTCGAGGGCTCGGTTTTAAAATTGTAGTTTCGTGTTCATCGTGCAAATCGACTTTCATTCCTTCGTGCCCGTACATCAAGACAGCTTACGAAATAAATACACGATTCTTTTTTGTTATGCGTTTATTGGGGATTGGTTTGCGTGGAGCTATGAAATTTTGTGGCCTCATGGATTTACCGCCTCCGGTTCAACAAACGACGTATGACATGATAATTGACAACATTCATTCTGCTGCTTCAAGTATTGTTCAATTGGTGTTAAAACAAGCTGTAAAAAAAGAACAACAGGAAATAACAAAACAAGATTCGAGTGATGATATAAAAAAACTGACCGTTTCAGGAGATAGTACGTGGCGAAAACGTGGTTTTACCTCATTATATGGAGTTGCGGTTCTCATTGGTCAGTTGACAGGAAAAGTCGTGGATTTTATTGTAAAGTCTGCTTATTGTGCTGAATGTAACTATTGAAATAAACACGCCAATACCGAGCAACATCAGGAATGGAAATCTAATCACAAAGAAAATTGCCAGGCGAATCATGTCGGATCGGCAGGCAAAATGGAAGTAGACGCCATGAAGGAATTATTTTCAAGATCTGTCGAAAAACATGGAGTTATGTACGTTAATTACGTCGGGGATGGCGACTCTAAGACGTAGGCGGGATTAGTGAATGCGAAACCGTATGGTGATGAGATTGAGATTATAAAAAAAGAATGCGTGGGACACGTTCAAAAGCGAATGGGAATCCGTCTTCGCGAATGCAAGAAAAAAAATCCTGGAAAGAAGACGAAACTCGCATAGCGAAAGCCAAGCTGCAAGCGCAATAACAGACGAAAGAAGGTCGAATACGGCGCCGACAACAAAATTTAGAAGACATGAACATTCCGTTGACCGTAGAAGACTTACACTATGGGCCTGGTATCGATGATTCCATGTAAGTTGACAAATTTCATGATTTATTCATTCCCAAATTTTCAAACGCGTTTTTCTCGAAACCACGTTTTTCAAATCGGTACCCAAAATTTCTCGAAAACCAATGAACCGATTGCCTTGAATTTTTTGTGGTTATTCTATAACATCATTATCTAGTACTTGTCATAGGATTTTTTTTTCGTTGCTTAGTTTTTGTTTTATAGGCAAAATAATAACTAATTTTTGGTCGAAAAATCGCTATGTTATGTTCAAACGTCCGCCATTTTGTCATAAATCGATATTTTCAAAATCGGCTATGACAAGTACTAGATTATAGTATCTAATTTAATAATCTTTTTGGTTTTTTGTTTCAGATGATTTTTGAAGAAACGCCAGTGGGTACCGTTTACTCGGATTTTTTTACGGCGCTTCGAAGATTATACAACTCGTCAATTTTTGATTTTTTTTAATAAAAAAAATTGAACATATTCCTGAATGTGTATACTTTTAGATACAAAAACTCCCAATCCGAAATTTAAAATAGTTTTCCTTAAAAAAATTCACAAAAATGACCTTTTTTTCCGGCTCCTAGGTGTATATCTCCCCTTAACCTCAAAGTAGAGTTATTTATTATTCTGTAACGTCCGGTGCGCTACAATATAACGTCCCGTCCGTTTACCAAGCAAACGCGAGCACAGAGTATAGCGAACGATACAATACGTGCCGCGAGAGCCTATAGGACATGCTACC
>NW_017296006.1:7166-9713 GCF_001594075.2 Trachymyrmex cornetzi
GCCGACCGCGCTTCAACGGGAGCGTTGTCATCCAAGTATATTCCTCGTGGAAGCTCCGACGAGCGCTTTAACCGGCGTCGAGGATTCCTATCCTCCCCACCAAGCACTCATTCTTCGTCTTCTCTTTTTCGGGTATATAGATGCCCAAAAGGAAGCGTATCAGAAGCAAGAGGGGAGGGTGGCGGATGCACCTTCGCGCCCTTAAGAAGGCACTCCACGAATCCGGGGAGTTTGACCCCTCCAAATACTGGGCCGATGCTCATTCCACCGCCGACAACAACGCCGCGAGTCCACCGGAACCAAAAGAACCGCAGTCTCCGAAGGAGACCACGCGCCCTCCGCCACCGAGACCGCGATCTCCGTGGCCCCGGTTAGGAAGCCTACGAGGCCGACGACGTCGATTCGACATCGATTTCATTATCATTTCTCACTGGGAAGTCACAAAAAGGTGCTAATACTTTCCAATTACTTTTGCCACATTTTGACACAAATGTAGCAAATTAATTCACATATTTTCAGTGTTAATAAATAATTTAACCCTTTTAATTACATATTTTTTATTGTCACGATAACCTCATAATCTTGAAAGAATTAATAGATTATTAACACACACGCACACGCCGTACGCGCACGCGCAGGCACGCACCACAAATCTGAAAATGGTCGCGTTCAGCAAACCAACAGCAACAGTTGAGTCTGTTGAACGCGACCAATGTGAAAATCGATTTGTACTTAATTACATCAATTGCTGTAATGTTAAGGGTCCTCTACATATAAGTCGTAGATGATCGTGGAGTCTTAAGTCGTAAGAAATCAACCAATCACAATCAAATATAAGGAGAATACTCGATTGGTCAGTTTCCTACGACTTAAGACTCGACGACCGTCTACGACTTTTATGTAGAGGACCCTTTACAGTTTTAAAACATCTAAAATAGAAGCTGATTCTATATTTATAGCATCAAGTAGATTGATGCTATAAATATAGAATCACTAAACCAAAATCATTATTATTAAGTGTTAAACTTAATTTCTGCCGTTTTTCGTCTCCAAAATTGATTTGTTTCGAAGGGAAATACCTTAATCAAAGTATTATTAATAAAGTATTATTAATTAGTAATAAAGTAGAAAATGGAGGAAATTACTTTGATTAAGGTATTCATCTTCCCTTCGAAACAAATCAATTTTGGAGACGAAAAATGGCAGGAATTAAGTTTAACACCTAATAGTAACGAATTAATAAAAGATGTGTAGGAAATTTATATACGTGTATAATATATTGTCACATTTTGCGCCCATTCAAATTTTTGACTTGAGACAATAAGTGCCTCACTAATTGCCATATCCTTGTCTTGGCACTAGATTTAAGTGTCAAAAACGTAATTAATAATTCATGTCGCGGAAGGCAGATGCAAGTTTTACATCAGATATCCGATTACCCGTACCTATAACTGATCGCCACCACCGCCAGCACCAAGATGCTTACTGTTTTGAAGTACGACGAGACGATAGCAAACGGCGTAAACGATTCGCGGCAATTGTATGCCGTGATCGACATACGTATGTATAATGTTGCGTGCCGCCACAAATGGTTGATAAAGAAGTCAAAATTCAGAAATAGCCAAAGCCTGCAGTATAAGAAAATTCAAGGGACTTCTTTATCCTCTTTGTCGCTTCAAGTCTCATTGTGCTGTATTGTGAAACGAACGGTACAATAATTTACCAAAATGCGAGGTTTCTTTTATAAGCGAGTTATAAACGAATAGAAATACGCCCAATGACATACACAAGACGAAACTAATATACGCGGCGTATAATAAAATATTCCTGCACCTCTAACTTATTTTATATATTATATTTCAATTTTAGCTGATTACGAGCATATTTGTGCATACGCATCATTCCCAGATTCGATGCATAACCCGGGAAAAAAAATGTTTTATACATATATAATAATATAAAAATATATACCTATAATTTTATATAATTGTATATAAATGGACATATTTTATATATAATTGTATATAGAGGTCCAATAAAAAAGTAAGAAAATTGTCCTCCAATACATGGCTAATAAATAAACAATAAAAAAGGTTGAGCATAAGCCACACACTAGATCTTGTTAGTGAATAATATCATAAATATATTCGCATATGGAAATACAAAAATTAACAATAATTATGCTAGTTACAATTGATCAAAAAATAAGTCAACTTTTTGAATTACTCGGCAACGGCGAGCGTCCTAGCGACGTGTAGTTTGCAGAACTATAATCGTTATAATCTTCCGAGTAACTAGCTTTTTTAAAATTGTTTACATCTCGTTTAGTTAAGGCAAAAATCGCCACGAACACTAAGGGTGCCGTCACATGCGGCGTAACTTGCGTAAGCGTAACTTGCTCCGACCAATCATATCATTTCACTTGAACATCAGTTTCTGTCTAATCACTTTATGCTTTTTACGCTATTTTGTTGTTACGCCGAAACATGATAGAACCACTATGCGTCGAATCTAATTTCTGGCTCATTTTAGCTTATTCTGTCTGAA
>NW_017296006.1:10095-10514 GCF_001594075.2 Trachymyrmex cornetzi
ATTTAGCATTTCTGTTAGAGTGTACAACAGAAATTCTAATCAGCAACTGGTTGCATTAGTTCCGCATTTCTCTAATCTTCCGCGAAATACGCTCAATGTGAATGCGGGCTTTCAGAATGGCGTATTCTAATAAATAAAAAATAACGTATTCTAGTAAATTACTAGAATACGCAGGTTACGCTTACGCAGGTTACGCCGCATGTGATGGCACCCTAATATTGCACTCAAATAGCAATAACTCTGAAACTAAACGAGATGTAAACAATTTTTAAAAAAAGCCAGTTACTCGGAAAATTATAACGATTATAGTGCTGCAAATCGCACGTCGCTAAGACGCTCCGTTGCCGAATAATTCGAAAAATTTGCTCATTTTTTTATTAGACCTCGAATAATTATATATATTTATATATATATTTATA
>NW_017296006.1:12668-13010 GCF_001594075.2 Trachymyrmex cornetzi
AATGAAGGCAAGGTGGATAACTCCCCGGCCAATGAAGGCAAGGTGGATGACGGGGGCCAAATGTGTATCAATGGCTTGGAGTATAACAATTCTCGCACATTTAAAAATATTCTGTGACAAAATATAAAAGAATAAGCTAATCTGTCCAGAAGTACCGTTTGTTCTAATACAACGGTATAGAAATTAGGCTTCTACGAGATACAATTTATCGAAATTCGAATTGCTATATCTCCAGAAAAAAAATCGCTTTGGGACGGTCCAAAATGGATTTTGAAGGGGCTGTATAGTAGTAAATGATACCATCGATGGATTAGACGACAAAAATTTTATCAATTTTTAATT
>NW_017296006.1:13221-13942 GCF_001594075.2 Trachymyrmex cornetzi
TTGGTGAAAAAAAAACGTACGGCGTTAAAAAAAATATATTTTGAAGATAAATGTTGACACTTTCAGATGGCGTAAATAAAAGTAAAAAAAAAAATTTACTTCGCTAGCAAAAAAATCACAAAAACGTCAATTTTGACACCTTTAACCTCACTTTTCTCAAAAACCTGACGTGATAGAGCAATTCTGGCGCCGGATTCGGATTCAGCGCGAAAAATTACGTAAGAAAACATAGTGAAATCCCAATCAACAAAACCATGCAGGCCTGTGTAATTGATCGTGAGGGTATACCGAACTCTATTTTTTCTCGCGTCATTTCTTCTTACAATTAACAACCTCCTATTGCAAACTACGTGTCTTCGATCGGCACGCGATGGCACTTGACCATCTTGTATAATGCGTGTCGATTGTGCAACATAATCGACACATACATATGTATGTATGCAGGGAATGGAAAGTTACTTTTTAAAAGTAACAAGTTATAGTTACTCGTTACCGAGTAGGAAAAGTAACAAGTTACCGTTACTAGTTACCGATTTTTAAAAGTAACTCGTTACAGTTACCGTTACTTGAGAAAGTAACTTTTCGTTACTTTTTCGTTACTTTTTTTTAAATCGACAACCAACAATCATAGCGGACGAGCCTAGAGGCTTCTCTAATCTCAAGCGCATTGTAAAAAATTGTGTAAAATTATAACTATTATGCTGGATAATTTTGAGATCCA
>NW_017296006.1:14666-15174 GCF_001594075.2 Trachymyrmex cornetzi
TTGTAACTGTAACTTCGTTACAAGTAACGAGTTACTTCCATTCCCTGTATGTATGACGTACATATTCAAATTTCAGTAAAGTGAAATTTTATCTGAAATCAATGAAGCAATTGATTCGTTTTTCCTCTTTATCTAATAAACAAATCAAATAAAAAAAAGAATTTTCTTTTTTGACAAATTTACTATTATAAAATTGTAAAAATATATCATTGATATGTATATATATTGGGTATGGGAATAAGTTTCCGCCCATTGTAGAAAGTTGTCGTTAGTAGCATTGCTTGTGTGTTTGATAGAACGGTAACACATGTGTTTGAAAGGTTTGTGTTCAAACTTTGAGCCTAATAGTTGGCATTCGTTCGAAGCGTAAAAAAGAGTAACTTTTTTTGTGTTGAAGATGTCGGAATTTATTCCAAAAAAGCAACATTTGCGGGAAGTTTTACTCCATTATTTTATTTTAAAGAAAAGTGCTGCAGAATCGCATCGTTTGCTCGTAGATGTTTACGGT
>NW_017296006.1:15557-16336 GCF_001594075.2 Trachymyrmex cornetzi
CCTAAACGCTTGAAAGCATGGGTGATGCCAGGTGAACCAGGTCCATCAACGCCAAAACGAAATATCCATGCTTCGAAGATTATGTTGTGCATCTGGTGGGATCAGAGAGGTGTTATATATTATGATCTGCTCAAACCGTCCGAAACCATCACTGGCGATCGTTATTGACTACAACTGATACGTTTAAACCAAGCTTTGAAAGAAAAACGATCAGAATGGGACAATAGGCATAACAAGCTGATTCTGTCACATGACAACGCTAGGCCACACGTTGCAAAACCGATCAAGAAATACTTGGAAGGAGTAAAGTGGGAAATTCTGCCCCGCCGTATTCACCAGACATTGCTCCTTCAGATTTCCATTTGTTCCGATCCATGCAGTCGGCCCTTTCTGAAGAACGATTCAATTCTTATGAAGATATCAAAAAATGGCTTGATGAATGGATCGCTTCAAAAGAACCAGATTTTTTCATTAGAGGAATTTATTACCGGAAAAGTGGGAGAAAGTTGTCGCTTCCGAAGGAGCATACTTTGAATAAACTCACTTATATAGATTTGTGTAAATAAACACATCTTTTTTTTTTTTCAAAAAGGGCGGAAACTTATTCCCATACCAAATATTATCTATATATTCGTACATTTCCACTTAAATTTCACGTTCACCTATTCTCTTTTTATAGCATAAAAGACATGACGCGTAAGACAGCTCTGAATGGGGATGTTCCTAATTATAAAATGATATATATATACATACAGTGGGGGGGGGGGGGGGGGGTATGG
>NW_017296006.1:16397-32673 GCF_001594075.2 Trachymyrmex cornetzi
TTTTTTTATATTATATATATATATATATATATATATATACATATATATATAGTGACACTTTTGGTAAGCATACACAAAAAAATTTTCATTTAAAACAAAATAAATTTAATAGCAAAAAAGTTATAATTTATAATATTTATATACATGCTGTAATGTCGCGTCAGATGCTTCGCTGACTCTGCATATAAATTGTCATCATTTTTTTACTATTACATTTAAAGATCTAAAACTTTCCAGAAAACTTCTTCGAATATTCAACTACAATGTAGCATTAATGAAAATTTTTAATTTGAAAATTCGTAACACAACTTTAACGTTTGAAAAAGAATTCACTAAACTTGACAAAATAGGGGAGAGTGGTCTAAATCGGACCGTGTTTCAAATAGGACCTTTTTAATTTAAATGAATACGGTTAAGTAGATTTGCGTATACTATTTATAATATAAAGTCCTTATAAGACACCGAACATGTAATAGCGGTTTGACAGTTCTCTGTCATAACTTTCATAAAATAGATGCAAATATGTATTTTCAACCACCGTGCGAAAATTTTTTTAAAAAAGAAAATCCTTGTAAATCATTATTTAAAAGGTGTTAAAAATTTGAAAAGTAATTGATTTAAGATAATTAAAGAGTGTAGAATTCAAAAATATTAAGCATTTTGTGTTCACTTTTGCGGTTTATTGTAAAATTTGTTCTAAAGTTCGAAAGGATCCGTGATCAAATCGGACAGTACAGTGAATAACTTTAGGCCTGGTTGTAGTACTGGTGATCAGCTGATCAGATCTGATCCAAGCAATTAAATCAGTAAAATATTATGAGTCATGAGACTTAAATTAGTTGAGTTTTATTAATTTCAATTCTAATAATATAAATAGTCAGTAATTTCTTTTTTCGAAAAAATGTTTATCTTTGACTATCAAATTGCTCGTTTTTACTTAATACTAAGAAAAATACATTAAAATATTAAAAAATTTTATCTAAAAATCCATAAAAATAGGAGTTTTCGATTCGAACCAAGAGATGGTCCGATTTGGAACCATTGGTTCCAAATCAGACCGGAAAAAGCGTTTTTACATTTTCCATTATGCTAGATTCACACTGCATCCGATTTTCGTCGTACAACGCTCTGAAACCAATCAGAAAACAGGATTCCGATGATACGAAGTAAAATCCATCAGAATCCTGTTTTCTGATTGGTTGCAGCGCGTCGTACGACGAAAATCGGATGCAGTGTGAATCCAGCATTACCGTTCAACACAGATGAGAGATACGTCAAAATGGTCTAAAGCAGAAATAAAGGGAATTAAATAATCTTTCCAATGGCACCTTCGATTTTACGATCGGACTTTATTTACGCCTTATAGAGAGCAAAAACTGCAAATAGGTCCGATTTAGACCACTCTTCCCTATTATTAAAAATTCGCCATTTTGTTGTAAAGTGCTTCGAAAATTTCGAAATAGCTCTACAAGTTGCAGAATATGTCAAAGATTATTGTGTAAAAATTTGAATAATAAATATTAATATCCGGCTGAGATTTCGCGAGTTGAAGTGCTGCCGTTCTCCCAACGCCACTTTTTACGGTTGTACTAATAGCAACATTTTTTTTTTCGAGTAATTTATCGAATTTTTGTTTACGTGTCAAATACAAAGGAAAATCAACAAATATATTTTTAATAAATAATAAACAATATTTTTGCTAACTAAATTAACTCTTAAATACCACGCTATTATATTTTCGCCATCTGATTTCACCACACATGGGTTACAGTAACTCTGGAGTTTTTTTTGCTTTTATCTCGGGATCTAATGCGTCAATTTTAATTTCTTTTTGTTTTAATCGATACAACAGACAGTAAGGAAAAAGAATATATAGATAAGAATATCATAAAACTTCCGAAAACCAAGATATTTTAAAAAAAAGGAACAAAGAAATTTCAAAATAAAAAAAAATCGTTGTTTTTTAAATAAATTTGTTATTTTCCAAAAAATGATACAAGGTTTTAATTTACAGAAATCGAAACATATGAAGTTGTATTTTAAGAAAAAAAATACATTATTACGAATTATCCCAAAAAATATATTTATTCGACGAGGTTGAATTTGGGTGATTTTCAAGTAATACGATAAAGTTAGTGCAAAAGTCTTTATAATATGACATCTAAATATACAAATGAAATTATTCATTGATTTGCGTGGAACAGGCGAAGCAAATTTTTGCGACATGTTCCCTACACATTGGTTGTTGGCAGGTGGCACCCAGTTGGACACGGCTCAATCGGACACGAGCCACTCACAGCGCTTGAGACTACAAAGCTCCTAAGCACCGGTCGCTGTGATTGGTGGTGTTTAATCGAGACGTGGTCAATCGGGATCACCCCGTTGTTGGCACTGCAAGCATATGTAATAAGTTTTCCTATCTAAAGCCCCTGGACAGAATGAACATCTTCTTTGTTTTTCTATTTTGTTTACAGCTAATATATCGCGCGGATCTTGATTTTCTGGAATGTCTGTGTGTTTCATGAATTCTTTGATTTGAATTCACATTTGAATTTGATCTTGTTTGTATATTTACTTACAATTTGATTTCGAAATAAAAAACGTAATAACCACACAGGATTAGCGTAACCCAAACAGTAAGTTGATGGCGTTCTATCTCGACTGGTTCGTGCACGCTGAGGATGCCAGGCGGGGGACTTGTAGTAGGGATGCGAAAGTTTTTTCCCCCCCTTATTCCCACTCTACACTTCTGATCGTTCATAAACGCCACGCGATTTTTCAAACGGAGGTTACCGTAACACACGATGGTGTTCAAGGGTTAAATATGAGAACTATCCCAACAGGAATTAATTTCTTCTCTCAAAACAAATTGATATTTACGGCTCAACAATTTTTTACATATTCTTATGAAATTATTGAAACTATTCAGAATTTCGGAGGGGGGGGGGGGGGGACCCACAGACCCCCCGCCCTGGCTACGCCACTGCATACATACGTATATCTAACAATCCGGTTCTTGAGATTCAATATGAAATTATCTAATTAAAATCTTTCTTGTGATATGGCTTGCTCTTCACAGAAGAAATTTCAAGATTGTCAAACTTAGGCCGGTATTCATAGTCGGTTCTTATTTTATGACCGTCTTAAGTAATGTCTTGAGATGCTAATACGGCTCTCTGATTGGTTCGTGATGTCTAAAAACTGTACTTAAGACGGTCTTAAATATAAGATCCGATTATGAATACCACCCTTAGAGATCCTATGGGGACAAAAAAGTCATAAAGATTAGCTCGTCGTGATTAGCGAAAAGTCTGCTCAGTCGTGTTTAGATAGAAGATTTAGGACCCCTTTTTCATTAATACGCATATTACCTGAATATAATGAAATGTATTGTAGATGAACATAATGATACATAGATATACGCATATATAAATAACGATAAGATCCCGTTTGCCTACAATCCCGATTGCCTACAGCTTCGTTTGCACACAGCAATATTGCACACAGCGTATTGCACACAGGACATTATTGTACACAGCGTATTGCACACACGACATTATTGCACACAGCGCATTGCACACACGACATTATTGTACACAGCACATTGCACACACAACGTTTTGCACACAGGACATTATTGTAAACAGCACATTGCACACACGACATTATTGCACACACGACATTATTGCACACAGCACATTGCACACACGGCAATATTGTATACAGCGTATTGCACACACGACAATATTGCACACGGCATTTTGCGCACACGACATTATTATACACAGCACATTGCACATGCGACATCATTGTACATGGCTTATTGCGCAGAGGATATTATTGTCCACAGCGCATTGCACACACGACAATATTGCACACAGGACGTTATTGTACACAACGTATTGCACACGGCGTATTGCGCACAGGACATTATTGTCCACAGCGTATTGCACACACGACATTATTGCACACGGCGTATTGCGCACAGGATATTATTGTCCATAGCGTATTGCACACACGACATTATTGTACACAGCACATTGCACACACGACATTATTGTACACAGCTCATTGCACACAAGACATTATTGTACATAGCGGGGGTGATCCCGATTGACCACGGCTCGATTGGACACCACCAATCACAGCGACCGGTGCTTAGGAGCTTTGTAGTCTCAAGCGCTGTGAGTGGCTCGTGTTCAATTGAGCCGTGTCCAACTGGGTGCCACCCATTTTACACAACGTATTGCACACGGTGTATTGCGCACAGGACATTATTGTCCACAACGTATTGCACACACGACATTATTGCACACGGTGTATTGCGCACAGGACATTATTGTACACAGCATATTGCATACAGGAATACAGAGTTTTGGTAGTACCGTGTGTACTACGGTGAACGCTAAACTCACGATAAGGTGTCTTTACATGGGAGCATCTAGAGTCCCTGTACGGGACTCTAGAGTTGCGTTCGGGAAGCGCGCTGTCAACTCAATTTGTGTCATACTACCCTTGTTTCACGTTTAATAGACGATGAAAACACAAATAGCGCTAATAGCGTCTCTCCAAGGGCTCTATTCTTGAAAAGCAACGTATACGAAAGTCTAGGGAAATGCTACAGTATATGTAATTATAGTATTTCCCTAGACTTTCGTATATGTTTCTTTTCAAGAATAGAGCGAATAGAGCCCCAGGATAGTAGTGTACATTAAAACATAATCTCTCTTAATTTACCATTTTGCTTAAAGAAGCTGGAATCAGAAATTTCACAATTGTGTGCAATAAGTTTCTGCACAGATGCTCGACGCCTGATGCTCCCATGTAATGATACCTTCACAAGTAAACCTACCTTTGTGTGACTCGCCGATTTCATTGAAACTTTGCACACTTGTAGAGTAAGCAAAAATAATAGATACGTATTTTTTTTTATCGGCAATGGTCAACATTAAAGGGGTGAAATCGAACCCCAAAGTTGAGGGTATTAGGCATCGTCATGATGTTTCACATAAAAGTAATGTACTGATCAACACGAAACTATTACAAAATGTTTTTTATGTTAGATAGTAAAGTTTACATGTCCGACTTTCCATGCACCCTTGTTGCGGGAGGTAAACCACCCTTCTCGTAAGGAATAATTGTTATGACAAATGGGTGACGAAAGGTAGATCAGACTATAGATAAAAATGTTAATAGATTTTCGTCACCCATTCGTCAAAGAAATCGGCGAGTCACACAAAGGTAGGTTTACTTGTTAGAGAAAAATCGGACTGCATATGCGCAGTTCGATTTTTCATTTAATAATTGCTGCGTTCAGTAGTCTCAACAATTGAATGACTGCTCGCTGCTATTGACGTATTCTTCTAGATCTAAAATCTAACTGGATGATCTAAAAGCATACACGTACAATGGGTGTATCTAGAAGCATATGACCGCTCAGTGAGCGATTGTAATACCGACTGCGTTCAGCGGACTCAACAGTTGAGTGAGCGCTCGTTGCTATTGATGTATTCTTTCAGATCTAAAATGCTGATTGGATGATGTTAAAGAATACACCAATAACAGCGAGCGCTCACTCAACTGTAGAGTTTGCTAAACGCAGCCACTGAATACACCCAATGGCTGCGTTCGGCGAACTCAACCAACGAAATATAGCACTGGACGGGAGAGGATCCGATAGCACACATTGCATATGGCACACATGTGTTGCTAATTGGCCAATTTACAAATAAAATATTCTCATTGGTAAAGCAGTGAAAAATTACTAGGCATCAGCTGATATGAGTGGTGTGTGCAATCGGGATTGTAGGCAAACGGGATTTTGACGAAATTTCTTTGATCTTCCGTCTTGACGAACCTATAAAGAGTAAGGTAAATGTGTCCTACCCAAACATTGTTCCATCTCTTTCAATCGTGTCAAGATGGTTTTGATGCTATGCTCCGTCCAGTGTTATATATCGATGGACTCAACAGTTGAGTCTGCTGAACGCAGCCAATGAATACGTTCAGCAGAATGTTTAATTTGCTACTGTCGGAAATTGTCTTCACGCTGAATGGATTATATTGTTATATGTTGAGGAATGATCCTATCTTTCAGCAGATTATCACAAAATGGTTGCAAATTTGTTGCATTCTGGTCACAGACTTCTATGGGTGCTTTTCATTTGATGGCACTAGAGTCCTAGATTTATTAAAGTCACTAGATTTATAAAGTACCGTAATCCATAAGACCAATGTATAAAGCGGGGAGCACAGACTCTTGCATAACGCATGACACGTAATGCATAAGAATATGTACCAATCGAAGTTCTCCGTTTCTTTCCCTTCCATGTAATAAAGAACTCTGGTTCAATTTCTTATGCCTCATATGTTATGCGTTATGCAAGAGTCTGTGCTCCCCGCTTAAGGATTTGGAGCCAAAATGGCGTCGAAAAGTGTAAATAGTACTCATTTTCATAACGTATCTACACATTAAGTGTAATGTATTTAATCTATCTGTTGTGTAATGGTAGAATCTTCTGTTTAATAAAACGATATTAAACATTTGAAAATAATGCTAGGTTGTTGTGTGGACGGTTGTTTATAGCACGTATCCACTTTACTCTAAAAAAAGGAAAATATTAATATTACAAATCAAATACACATAGTAGTAGAAGCGTTGTTATGAAATCATATGTAAATAAGAAAAACCATCGTAAATAAAAACATTGATTAACATAATTTATGATTCTCTTTATTTATAAAACACATTCATACTCATATGCATGTTTTGAATGAACCGCATGTTGGAGCCAAAATGGCGGAATGATTGCGGTACTTTTAAATCTAATGACTTTAAGATTTATCATAGAGACGCAACCGATGTTACGCATTCTGATTTGCTGTTGCAATCTAACCAATTGCGTGACTTGGCAGCCATTTATAGTACATATTTCTATTTCATTTTATCTTATACGTTCTATCTCACATTGGTCGTGTTCAGCAGACTCAACTGTTGTGGAGCGGATCCGTGAGCACTCGCTGTTATTGGTGTATTCTTCTAGATCATCCATTGGAACATCATCCAATCAGCATTTTAGATCTGAAAGAATACATCAATAGCAACGAGCGCTCATTCAACTGTTGAGTCCGCTGAACGCAGTCGGTATTACAATCGCTCACTGAGCGGTCTTATGCTTCTAGATACACCCATTGTACGTGTATGCTTTTAGATCATCCAGTTAGATTTTAGATCTAGAAGAATACGTCAATAGCAGCGAGCAGTCATTCAATTGTTGAGACTACTGAACGCAGCAATTATTAAATGAAAAATCGAACTGCGCATATGCAGTCCGATTTTTCTCTAACAAGTAAACCTACCTTTGTGTGACTCGCCGATTTCTTTGACGAATGGGTGACGAAAATCTATTAACATTTTTATCTATAGTCTGATCTACCTTTCGTCACCCATTTGTCATAACAATTATTCCTTACGAGAAGGGTGGTTTACCTCCCGCAACAAGGGTGCATGGAAAGTCGGACATGTAAACTTTACTATCTAACATAAAAAACATTTTGTAATAGTTTCGTGTTGATCAGTACATTACTTTTATGTGAAACATCATGACGATGCCTAATACCCTCAACTTTGGGATTCGATTTCACCCCTTTAATGTTGACCATTGCCGATAAAAAAAATACGTATCTATTATTTTTGCCTACTCTACAAGTGTGCAAAGTTTCAATGAAATCGGCGAGTCACACAAAGGTAGGTTTACTTGTGAAGGTATCATTACATGGGAGCATCAGGCGTCGAGCATCTGTGCAGAAACTTATTGCACACAATTGTGAAATTTCTGATTCCAGCTTCTTTAAGCAAAATGGTAAATTAAGAGAGATTATGTTTTAATGTACACTACTATCCTGGGGCTCTATTCGCTCTATTCTTGAAAAGAAACATATACGAAAGTCTAGGGAAATACTATAATTACATATACTGTAGCATTTCCCTAGACTTTCGTATACGTTGCTTTTCAAGAATAGAGCCCTTGGAGAGACGCTATTAGCGCTATTTGTGTTTTCATCGTCTATTAAACGTGAAACAAGGGTAGTATGACACAAATTGAGTTGACAGCGCGCTTCCCGAACGCAACTCTAGAGTCCCGTACAGGGACTCTAGATGCTCCCATGTAAAGACACCTTATCGTGAGTTTAGCGTTCACCGTAGTACACACGGTACTACCAAAACTCTGTATTCCTGTATGCAATGTGCTGTGTACAATAATGTCCTGTGCGCAATACACCGTGTGCAATAATGTCGTGTATGCAATACGCTGTGGACAATAATGTCCTGTGCGCAATACGCCGTGTGCAATACGTTGTGTAAAATAACGTTCTTTGCGCAATATTGTCGTGTGTGCAATATTGTCGTGTGTGCAATATTGTCATGTGTGCAATATTGTCGTATGTGCAATGTACTGTGTGCAATAATGTCGTGTGTGCATTACGCTGTGGTCAATAATGTCCTGTGCACAATACACCGTGTGCAATACGTTGTGTACAATAACGTCCTGTGCCCAATATTGTCGTGTACAATATTGTCATGTGTGCAATATTGTCGTGTGTGCAATGCGCTGTGGACAATAATATTTTTTGCGCAATAAGCCATGTGCAATAATGTCGCATGTGCAATGTGCTGTGTACAATAATGTCGTGCGCGCAAAACGCCGTGTGCAATATTGTCGTGTGTGCAATACGCTATGTACAATAATGCCATGTGTGCAATGTGCTGTGTGCAATAATGTTGTGTGTGCAATACGCTGTGTACAATAATGTCCTGTGTGCAAAACGTTGTGTACAATAATGTCGTGTGTGCAATGCGCTGTGTACAATAATATCGTCTGTGCAATGCGCTGTGTGCAATAATGTCGTGTGTGCAATACGCTGTGTACAATAATGTCCTGTGTGCAATATGCTGTGTGCAATATTGCTGTGTGCAAACGAAGCTTTATGCAATCGTTTTGTGGTCAAACGGAGCCCTCTCTAAATAACATTGTAAAATTCGTCTTCCGTCCTATAAAGGTGCCTATTTAGCTGCCAACTACTATCTTAGCGGGTACGTGACTTTAATTCTTTTTATCTGATGGTCGTGTCCTCCCTTCGTGTAAATACTGTATAAGTACTACATGGGCTGAAAAGTCGCGGGATTTTTCAATAGGTGGCGCCACTGGAAAATGAACATGACTCATTTCGAGAGGCTCATCTGTCTCTAGTTTATGTATGAAGTTTCATGACATTTCGTCCATTCGTTTACAA
Organism: Trachymyrmex cornetzi; assembly: GCF_001594075.2. Lineage (NCBI taxonomy): Eukaryota > Metazoa > Arthropoda > Insecta > Hymenoptera > Formicidae > Trachymyrmex > Trachymyrmex cornetzi. The sequence goes on from NW_017296006.1 coordinate 25,692, forward strand.
GCTACAGTCGTTTGAGTGACGGTACTTTCGCCTTCGTAAAAAAAATGGAAAAACAAGAATATCGCATCTTGATCAAACATTGTTTTTTGATAGGAAAAACTTCTGAACAATCATTGCAATGGTTGCAGAAATGTTATCCCACATCTGCTCCTTCGAGAACAACAGTTTATCGGTGGTTTAGTGAATTAAAAATGGGTCGTTCAAGCACGGGGTGATCCCGATTGACCACGTCTCGATTGAACACCACCAATCACAGCGACCGGTGCTTAGGAGCTTTGTAGTCTTAAGCTGGATTTTCATCTGACGCTGAAAATGAGCGTCTAGCGTCAAATGAAAATCCAGCCTTAAGCGCTGTGAGTGGCTCGTATCCAATTGAGCCGTGTCCAATTGGATGCCACTCGGACACGAGCCACTCACAACGCTTGAGACTACAAAGCTCCTAAGCACCAGTCAATGTGATTGGTGGTGTCCAATCGAGCCGTGATCTGTCGGGATCACCCCAAAGAGGCTACGAATGCGCAAATCGTAAAGCAAGTGCATCGAATCGTTTTGAGTGATCATAAAGTGAAGTTGCGCGAGTTAGCTGAGGCCGTGGGCATCTCAAAAGAACGGGCGGGATACATTTTGCACGATCTTTTGGAGATGAAAAAGCTATCGGCGCGATGGGTGCCGCGTTTACTGACCGTCGACCAAAAACAGCAGCGCGTTGATAATTCAACGGCCGGTTTGGCGTTGTTGCAGCGTAATCGAGCGGACTTTTTTCGACGTTTTGTGACGATGAATGAAACGTGGGTCCATTACCATACGCCTGAGTCCAATAGGTAGTCTGCAGAGTGGCTGGAAAGCCACGAAAGCCGAGCAAAGCGGCCAAAAGACCAACGCTCGGCCGGAAAGGTTATGGCCTCCGTTTTTTGGGATGCGCATGGCATAATCTTCATCGATTACCTGCAGAAGGGAAGAACAGTTACGGGAGAGTATTATGCAGCGTTATTGGACAAACTGAACGACGAAATAAAGAAAAAACAGCCCCATATGGCGAAGAAAAAAGTTTTGTACCATCACGATAACGCACCGTCACACACGTCCTTGAAAGCGATGGCCAAATTGGACCAATTACGATTCGAATTGGTTGCTCACCCACATTATCACCGTATTCTCCAGACTTGGCTCCCAGCGACTATTATCTGTTCCCAAACCTCAAGCGGTGGCTCCAGAGAAAGAGATTCAGATCGAATGAGGAAGTCATCGCGGAAACCGAGGCGTATTTCGAAGGCTTGGACATTTCGTACTACAGAAAGGGCATCGAAATGTTGGAAAATCGCTATACTAAGTGTATCGCCCTCGAAGGTAACTATGTTGAGGAATAAATATAACTTTGCCCAAAAGACGCTTGTTTTCATTAAAAATCCCGGGACTTTTTAGCCCATGTAGTACACTAGCGATCAAGTTTCTGATCGAAGCATTCTTCGGTCGTTCGCACCTTTTTCGTTCTGAGAAGGCAAGATCGCATTTCCCATATAGGGTTTTACAATCTGCCTAGTATTGGGCCCAGAATGAGAAAGGTGCGAACGACCGAAGAATGCTTCGATCAGAAACCGATTGTCGTAATTTGGGTACTGACGTAGTATTGGCTAGAGTCCCTATACTAAGAGCCTGGCCAATGTTGATCTGAAAAAAAATGGCGACAATACTTATCGCAGCTAGAGAGGGACTCTAACTGCTGCAAGCTACGTATAAATATCGAGTGTTGCGAATTAAATAAATTAACGTGCCTCGATAAATTGATATAAAGCTTAATTGATATAAAGAGGTAAGGTTATATATTATAATTTTTTGATTGAAAAGAAATTGAAAGGAAAAGGTAAATGTAAAGGCATTATGAATTAGAAAAATGACATTCTAACCTTTTTAAAATAATTTTTTAAATAGTTTGATTTAATAGTTGAAAATTTATTGCTACAGAAAATGACTGGTTGTTGTATTGTTGTCTGTTACAATAGCAGTGAGAAAGGTTTCTCTATGGGACGTTTTCCATCCAATTTAGAACGACGAGCATTATGGTTGGAAAAAATTGGAAAAAAAAATTGGCAATTTTCTAAATATCACCATATTTGTGAAGTAAGTACAAAATGTAATTATTAATAAATGAAATAGGTGAAAATTACAAAAATGAACAAATTTGCTAGATATTGGTCAACGAAATTATAATTATTCTAATGAATTTATTCACTTTTATAGTTTTTACTTTATTTCGAGATACACAATCAACCCTCTGAAATATTTTGGATTTAGCAGTGTAAATAATTATGTTACTACGTTTAGGCTCACTTTTCAGAAGACATGTGGGAAAAACTTCGAATAGATGGAAAAAAGAAATTAAAATGTAATGCCGTACCAACTATTTTTCCAACAAATTACGAATGTCTCTTGAAAAGCCAAGAAGCCAAGAAAAACTCTAACAATGTATGTTTATTTGTTTTAAAAATTATTGTGCAGGTGTAGGTAATCTAAGAAAATTTATTTTTTGATAGATGGATCATTATCAAGAACAAAGTGAGACTTCAACGATCTCTAATGTACAACCTAATGAGACTTCAACAAACATTCAACCAATAGACAATTTACAATCTCTTAACAACAATTTGGAAGACACTCAACTAACTACAGTGAGGATTGAAAATCGAACCGATACCACAGCATCAAAACCGAATGTTAATCAACTAACATTAGAGTCTGCTTTATCACAGATACAAGATTTAGAAAAGAAACTTACAGAAGCAAACAAGATTATTTGTAAATTAATCTGTAATTTAATTAAATTTTTTACTCGAAAAATGGTTGATATACGATGTGACACATTACACAATTGCCATAATCTATTTAACAAAATAATGAAATATTTTATCCGATTTCGAGTTAGAATTTTATGCAAAAAAGAAGTATTAAAAAAACCAGTATTTAGCAGTAAGACCATGGCGATGCATTCCATTGTTAAATAATATTAATCAAAATGTATTAAAATTAATGATAAATCGTTCATTATTGTTTATTTTCTCATAATGTATTATTTTCTCATTTTTAATAATAATTCTGTTAAAACAAATATCTGTTTTTCTTTTTTCATTTCATATTTTGCGCGCGCTAATGATATCTAAAGTGGGGATATGACTGCATCCATTGGTTCCGCCATATTGCTTCAGAATCAATGAAAAATCGAACAAGATTGACCAGACTCTTAGTATGGGGACTCTAGTATTGGCAACCTACGGGCGCAGTACTGGCTAAATGTCGGATGATAACTTGGGCCCAATACTGGCAGATAATACTGGCCCAACTGCTGTTAGCCGGTACTGTACCAGTGTAGATATTGCGATCGACCCAGTACTGCACCAGTATTGGTAACCACATTTCGGACATTGGTGCAATATTGGCAATACTACGGGCGCCGTACTGGCTGACAGTACTTCGGTCGTCATTTGACAGCCTGTTTGCCAGTGATGGCCCAGCATTGGCTGACAGAACCTTGACCGTTAGTGGGCAGCCGTTGCGTTGGCCAACCGTTGGTTGTCGTCATAACGCCGGATTTGTGTATATAGTTAAATAGCCAGTCGTTTACCAGTGATGGCCCAGCACTGGTTGACAGTACTTCGGCCGTCATTTGACAGCCAGTCGTTTGCCAGTGATGGCCCAGCATTGGCTGACAGCAGGGAATGGAAAGTTATTTTTTAAAAGTAACAAGTTACAGTTACTCGTTACCGAGTAGAAAAAGTAACAAGTTACCGTTACTAGTTACCGATTTTTAAAAGTAACTCGTTACAGTTACCGTTACTTGAGAAAGTAACTTTTCGTTACTTTTCCGTTACTTTTTTTTTAATCGACGACCAACAATCATAGCGGATGAGCCTAAAGGCTTCTCTAATCTCAAGCGCATTGTAAAAAATTGTGTAAAATTATAACTATTATGCTGGATAATTTTGAGATCCACTATAATATTGTAAACGTCCACACATTTGTAAATTTGCAATATGCAAATAAAAATAATTTCTTGGTTTGGAACTAAGCAGATTGTGGAAGTACAATTACAATGTGTATATGTGTAGCTACAAGAACGATAATATGACAATATATTTCGCACTATATATTATTATACATTTAACAACAATACGCGAAAAATTTCTTTTATGTTACGTAATATTACACGTAATATTATTAAAATTTGGATAATTACAGAAAATATTCAAAATATTCTGCTATAATTTCCAATATAAAATAAGATATATTTACACAATAAAAACAAATTTACATAATTTTTGTGGAATTACTGTAATTTCTGTAAAATTGCATGATTTTTTATATTTACAGAACTAATCATGTAATCTATTTTATATTTATTATATGTGTAAATTTACGAAATTTTTTTACAGTGTAAGTGGCTTGTGTCGTATCGTGTCCAATCATGTGCAAAGTAACGATAAACGTAACTGTAAAATTCGTTACCGTTACCAAAAAAATGTAACTTCGTTACCGTTACAGTTACCAAAGAAAAAAAGTAACGCAGTTACTAGTAAAGTTACCAAAAAAGTAACTTGTAACTGTAACTTCGTTACAAGTAACGAGTTACTTCCATTCCCTGGCTGACAGAACCTTGGCCGTTAGTGGGCAGCCGTTGCGTTGACCAACTGTTGGTTTCGTTGTCACTACTGGCGACCCTATATGGGTTTTCATCAGTTCTTCTTTTTCATATTATATATTGTTCGTCATATTGTTGAATCAAATCATTATTATTACTATTAAGAAAAACCATAAAACATATATTACAGGCAATAGGAGCCAACGCTCATGGTTATTAATTAGCGCAATTCTTCCTAATATTAAAAATATAGGGGAAAGTGGGGGAACTGTGCGCAGCGGGTAATTGTGCGCATCCTGGTTTGGTACTTTTCCAATATATGAAGACATCACCGTGGCGAAATTTTTACGCAGGAAGTCGTCCTCTTAAGCTATAACTACAAAAGATACGACGTATGTACATACATCACTAGCCAGAGAAATACAAAAAAGTGAAATTACATCTTTTCTTGTTATTTTAGCATTCAGAAAATAAGGTGGTAAGTCCATATTTTTAATTTGTTTAAAATTGTTATTAAAGTACGTTATTATGTGCATCTTTTTTGAGCTGTTATTTATTAAGTTTGATTAGGAATTATTGAAGTAATCGTATTTCGTACCGAGTCAGGTCGTGGCGGACAACTGTGCGCAAGCATTTTAAAATGCGCACAATTATCCATCTTCCATATACTGTATGACTAGCACTAGTTTTTTCGTTTCTTTTTGGCATTACTATTTTATTTTGCCATTATATTTTGCCAAAGTCTATGTGCATTATTATTATATTAGTTTTGTATTTTTTCTTAATATATACAATGTACATTTAAAACATGTTTAATATTTATATTGCAATATAATGAATGTATGTTCTGATTTCTATGTCAACATTCCACAATTCATTCATTTCTTACGACTTTTGTTTTGCGCATAATTACCCGACGCGCGAGAAATTTTTTAGCTTTTCCGTTTTTTTCTTTTTGCCAAATACAACCTTATTGAATGAGAATCTGTTCAAAATAAGAATACGTAATGGTAGAAGAATGTTTATAGTTTCTATTTCCATATTTATATCGCTTTGATCTTAGAAAACCATCCCAAGAAAATAAATATCCCTTAGGTGCGCACAATTCGCCCACTTTCCCCTAAACCTTGACTTTCCACTCATAGTTCGAGTCTTCATCAGCAATCTTTCCCCCTAGCGCAATGATTGAAGTATTGCATGACAAAATGATATCTCCAACGTTTTTTCTCTCAAAAATTGAACCATTTACTGTTGTGAGGTAAGTCACATACTCACAAAGTTAGAAAGCTGAGTGGCAATGAGAACTCAAGCTAAAATTATATAAATGATTAAATTATCGTATGAATAATTTGAAAATTAATAATCACCAGGGAATGGAAGTAACTCGTTACTTGTAACGAAGTTACAGTTACAAGTTACTTTTTTGGTAACTTTACTAGTAACTGCGTTACTTTTTTTCTTTGGTAACTGTAACGGTAACGAAGTTACATTTCTTTGATAACGGTAACGAATTTTACAGTTACTTTTATCGTTACTTTGCACATGATTGGACACGATACGACACAAGCTATTTACACTGTAAAAAAATTTCGTAAATTTACACATATAATAAATGTAAAATAGATTACATGTGAAACGACCTTACTTTGCGCGGACGTAGCTCGTCGGTTACGGGCTGCGGCCAGGGTCGCAAAGAGGTTCGGCCAGGAGGAGAGAGACAAGGCGATAATATCGCAGTGAAATACGACTTGGATAGATGGAAAAGAAATATATATATTTGTGTCTGTATGTACAATGTGTGCGTGCGTGTATATGTATGTGTAGGTGTGTCGTGTGAGACCAGTTGTCGCGACTGGTAACAGCGATCGGCGGTGTATGCGTGTGTGTACAAAGCTGTTTCGTTGTGAGTGTACGGTGTATATGTGTAACGCGGGTGTGTATGTGCGGCGGGCACGATTCGTCGTGCGAGTCGTGGTCGCGTGCTTCGCTCGGTGACGCGCGGTGAGCGGGACGCGGGCTTACACCGGGAACACGTGCGATACGCGCGACGCGTTGTAACGCGAGGAGCGATACGTTGCCCCGAAAGGTGCGCTTTCTGCGTGCACGCGTGATACGGCACGACTTCGACTGTCGGAAGCGTCCGACGGAGGCGGGCAAATGCCTACCCCCTGGTTCTCGTCGAAGCCGGTCACGTATCACGGATGAGCGGAACTCTCGGCTCGTTCGCCTCGTTGCAAGGCTCTCGGAGCGGTCGCTGCAACTGGTCGGGAACGGCCGACAGAGGCAGGCAGGGCCTCGTAACTGCTGGTACCATCGTTAGTGGTGCCCTCACCTTATGTCACCCGGAAATAT
>NW_017296006.1:34218-39180 GCF_001594075.2 Trachymyrmex cornetzi
TAACGGAAAAGTAACGAAAAGTTACTTTCTCAAGTAACGGTAACTGGAACGAGTTACTTTTAAAAATCGGTAACTAGTAACGGTAACTTGTTACTTTTTCTATTCGGTAACGAGTAACTGTAACTTGTTACTTTTAAAAAGTAACTTTCCATTCCCTGATAATCACCTCACCTCACATAGTCGGCGCTTCTACACTGAACAATGAATCTCTCTTATGCAACATTTTGTAACTTGTTAATATGTTAAAAATTATCATCAAATTTTAAAAAATAATAACTACGAGAACAATATGTGTCTTGTCATTTCGACAGTCGGTTAAATAATGATTGCTAACCAAGTAACATAGCGGTCAATTTGAAGACAAACCCAGTGAGAAAGCTAATATCAAATCGATATCAAATCGAGATCGATATCATCAAAACACATCGACGCGGTACATGTATATATATCGATTTGATATCAATTTGATATTAGCTTTCTCACTGGGTTTGTCTTCAAATTGACCGCTATGTTACTTGGTTAGCAATCATTATTTAACCGACTGTCGAAATGACAAGACACATATTGTTCTCGTAGTTATTATTTTTTAAAATTTGATGATAATTTTTAACATATTAACGAGTTACAAAATGTTGCATAAAAGAGATTCATTGTTCAGTGTAGAAGCGTCGACTGTGTGAGGTCAGGTGAATATTAATCAAATTATACATACAATAATTTAATCATTTATATAATTTTAGCTTGAGTTCTCATTGCCACTCAGCTTTCTAACTTTGTGAGGGGTGGCACCCAGTTGGACACGGCTCAATTGGACATGAGCCACTCACAGCGCTTGAGACTACAAAGCTCCTAAGCACCGGTCGCTGTGATTGGTGGTGTCCAATCAAGACGTGATCAATCGGGATCACCCCCTTTGTGAGTATGTGACTTACCTCACAACAGTAAATGATTCAATTTTTGAGAGGAAAAACGTTGGAGATATCATTTTGTCATGCAATACTCCAATCATTGCGCTAAGGGGAAAGATTGCTGATGAAGACTCAAACCATGAGTGGAAACGTTCAAAGTCAAGGTTTATATTTTTAATATTAAGAAGAATTGCGCTAATTGATAACCAGCGTTGGCTCCTATTGTCTGTAATATATGTTTTATGGTTTTTCTTAATTGTTTTAATTAAAGGAGTCTATAAAAACTTATGGTTTTGTTAATTTGTAATTTATCATTATTATTATTACAATATATTACTTCTGTTTCATAGCGAGAACAAGTTACACTTTGGCCCGAGATTCTGCAGAATCCGTAAATTCGTGGGCGCAATGCGAAACGGCTATCATGGAGATCAGGCGAGAAGACCGTGCGACTATCGCGGACGATAGTCCCTCCAGATTATATTCTACGTGGCTGTCTCAAGAGTAATTGTGTCTCTTTTTCACAAACTGTGAAAAATCTTTATAAATATGCGATTAGAATTTCAAACAGAAATTGTAATATATGTATATTATATATATTTTGTTACAGATGCGAAGTGCGAGCTGGCCCTGAGTATATAATCAGAAAATACACATTTTTCAAGAACGGCACGTTTCTCCTGTTACGTTATCATTATGCCGAAGAATCATGCAGCATAGCGACGCACACTGTTACAATTCACGGTTCCATCAAGTTGCTAGGATCATCTGCCATCGTTTCGGGTGCAACTGAAACGAGATTTCACGTGGATGCCATTAATATTGTACCTTTAAATCGACGGGTATTATATAATATTTCCAAATCGATTAAATTCGAGATGAAATCAGTTTGCGAACGTAAAGTAAAATTATTGTAAATACAGGAGATGGATTGTGTATCGTTAAACGGTGGTACCAAAGACATCCTAATAATGTTATATATAACTGTTGTACATAATAATGTCTTTATTTAAATAATATTATACATAACTGTTGTACATAATAATGTCTTTATTTAAAAGGCGCAAAAGAACGAAATAAAATTATTCTTAATTGTTCAGTAAAAATTAATTTCACAGGTCGCTCACAAGTTTGGGCATAGATTGAACCTGACTTGCGGTCCCCAGCCGAAATGGCGACCTTACGTTCCCGAAGTGATTTACGAGCAGCCACGGCAACGCTCGGCGGCGTTATCGTGGCAAGGTCCAATCTACAATTCTCTGCAGATACACTCGTCTGCGAAGAAGAAGCTCGGTATGAACTGTTTAGAGCCTTTTGGGATCGAATTCGCCGAATTGAAGCTGCTGAGAGTGCAGAAGAAATCGTTTGAAAGCTCGTCCAGCAATCGGTACCATAAGCTTCCACAAATTCAACTTTTTTTAGCCAGCCCAACACCCAACATTCATTCTCGCTGGAATTATAAACCGACCTCTTTACAGTCTACCGCTATGATCCGCGCCGACACGGTACGTTTTGGTTACTCTTTTTTTCGCAAGCTTGGAAAGTAACGCATTACCATTATTATTATTCTTTTTTCTATCTGTAATGGTAACAGTAACATTTTTTTTACAGTAACGGTAACGAATTTAGCATTACTTTTATCGTTACTCAGTCCCCTATTAACTTTTGTAGATATGTCTATTCAATAAATAGCTAATACAGTCGGATCACTACAATTACTCAATTTGTGACTTGTATTTTCGTAATTATAATATTCCGATGATGACTTCAAAAGTAGAATTTTAACTTTGGTCTTAGCTTTTTCTCGCCATCCAATGATGAAATAGTTAAAACTCACTTGACATTATCATGACACACAAATAAGATGTATTAATTCCTATATATTTTTATTTGTAATGTTTAATTATTTTTAATAAAAATCTTAATTATTTTTATTGTGTACAATCTGTGATATGACTTGATATTTCTGATATATTGTATCTTTCTTTCAAATGTTTAAGAATTTTACAAAATTTATTAAGGTAATCGTTTTTAATGTAAAGAAAAACTTGCCACACAGAGACAAGTAAAATTTTAATATTAATTATTGTGTGTGTGTATGTGTGTGTGTGTGTGTGTGTGTGTGTGTGTGTGTGTGTGTGTGTGTGTGTGTCAATGTTACAGGTGAGCGGTTGCCCGATATGCAGCAGCGTGTCTCGGAGTACTGAGTTCAGTCCACCTCTTCTTCATCAAACGGCAGCTCTACCCGCACTCATCGGAGGTTATTGGCACAGCGAGAGATGCGAAAGCTCCGAGGGCGGTGTCTGGTCCAGACGTCAATTTCAGATACACTCGGGAGATAAATTGTGGGCCGGTCAATGGGACTATTACAATGATCCGCAATGTTCAATGTTTTTGTACGCGATAACTGCGGCTGGAAGTTATATCCAGCGAACTGGAAGGCAAAGACGTCACGAACAGGTCGATCGAGAGACTTTTCTCGGCCACTATCTCAATATCTCCACAAGGCTCTTGTTCAAAAGGAGCGTCACCAATTCGCCAACTATTCATCATACTGTACAAAGCATTATATTAGATCTCTATCAAAACAAATTTTATCTCGCATCAAACGGGTCGAAAAACGAGAAGCGGCCTGTCACAATAGATAAAAAGGTACAAGAAAGACAGGAAAGATCGCTGACTGACGACGTACATCGACAGCTGTTGCGCGACGAACAGTCTATAGTTGAATCAAGATTCGCAGCGATGCTACGAGGTCATCAAGCATACGAGACCACTACCAGAAAACCTTTTCCCACCTGGAGCACCCTCACTGGTACTACGGAGCTGGATCTACACATTGCCGAGAGCACTTTAATTCCTGGAGACGCCGCGATATCCACTCGTTGTAGCGCCGATGCCGCCGATCGGCGCAGGCTCAGCGCGGGCGTGCCACTCATCACCTGGTCGAGAAATTGCGTGCCTCGCGCCGTCGAAGCGCCCTCCACGTTGGGACTGCGGGCCAAACTGGGCATTAACTGGAACAGTCAGTACATCCTACTGTTGGGCTCGCGAGACGACAATATGTGGGAGGCTCCTCTGCGTCAATGCGCGCAGATTCCACCCCACAATTCTGTTCTGCGAGCGCATCTTCGGAGAAGCATCGGTCTTCGATTCGGACTGCTCCCTGCTTCAGCGTCGTCGAGTCGACTCTCCGCTTGGTGTCTCTTATCGTGTATTTTACTGTGCTTCATATATTACCTCGTTCGACGGTGATATCCGCCGAATCGTTTATACTTTTACTAAGGAGCATTTGGATTCGGAATTTAAGAAAGATATTTGATGTGGAATACATATTTATAATACATGGAGTTTAAAATAAACATTTAAAAGTTTTCTTGTTTCACGTTTTCTCTTATGGAAAATTTTGTACGATTGTAAGCTTGTACATATGTGTAAATATATTATAGAATCGAAAATCGAAGGCTCACAGCAGTAGTTTTACGATAAAGTGGTGTAATTAAATCAATTATTATTATCGCCTTTCGTTGCAATATGTTTGGAGCGAAAGTTTAAAAGAGCGCTGTGTAATAATATCTTAACAAAATTACCTTTTTAAAAAAGGTAAAAAAAAGGTGTCAAGTGTGCATGTACCTTCTATAAAAAACTGTACTTTACATAAACTAAAAAAAAACTGTTATACAAATAATATAATTCAAGTGGTAATATTGTTCATTTTTTATTATAAATTAATCCTCAGTAGTACGTATGCATTAAAAAAAATGAAATTAAATCTTTAAATTACGCCAATTGCAAAAAGAATATATAATTTCTTACAACATATAACCAGAGAGAAACCTGAGAGAGGCCATGGCGGCCTTTTTCGCGTGATAGGCGAAAGCCACCGTACGCTAGCAGCACCAACATCATTTTTATAAAATGATGTGAACTACGCATCGCATTATCGATACTGTCGATAAAATCGTAGTGTCGATACATGGATTTGGTGCTAAATTCACAAATATAATATTAATTTACAAAAAAATGTTTTTTTAATCGAATAAGGCGTTTTTTT
>NW_017296006.1:39792-40023 GCF_001594075.2 Trachymyrmex cornetzi
TTTTAAACACTCTGTTCATTGGTTAACTTAAAAAAAAATTGCAAAAATTGCAATATGGTAAAGGACTTTTCGACTCACAATTAATTCGTTCTATCTGCCCACGAGAAATTATGCGGTCATTATTGGTTACCCTGGTTCGTATTCAAAACGCGCTTTTATCTCTGAAATTCGATAATATGCGTAATGTAAAATATAGTATGTTAACGCGCTAACATCGTTGTAAGCGCCTTC
>NW_017296006.1:42546-42967 GCF_001594075.2 Trachymyrmex cornetzi
CTACAAACATTCGCGAACGACATACATGATCTCGCTTCCCGTTTATTTACATTTAATATCGATAATCTAATATGCTTTAAACATAATATTTCAATAGACATTTAAATCAAACTATAATATTTCATATTTTATGTCTAATGTACTACAATGAAAGTACAAAATATATCATTAAATGTTGATTTTTGATTATTTTACATTTTGATATTTTTATATATAGAATAACATGATTGTATTGTATAAAAGATCATACAATTTTGTTTTAAAAAAAATGACTGAGATATCCAAAAAACTTTCATTTCTAACAAAATATGCACTATATTGAGTTTCCTTTGAAGTCATACATCTTTTGTATATAAGAAATTTTCCATATTACGTATTACATTAAAACTTCTCCGAAATGCAAACATTTTTTAAAGGCCTT
>NW_017296007.1:0-218 GCF_001594075.2 Trachymyrmex cornetzi
ACCGTTAGTTCTGACGGTACTGGTTATTACAAGATAAAATTATTTATAACTCAAAGTCGGGGAAACGAAAAAAGTATCTATATTGGTTGCGTCTCACGGGAATGGGCGTTGGAGGGGCCCATTTTCAGTACTATATAACGCGATTTTGTTATATGATTGTAATGTACTGACACGGAAAGTATACTGTACAAATATTTGCCTATTTACATAAATATAAA
>NW_017296007.1:1311-3763 GCF_001594075.2 Trachymyrmex cornetzi
AGTTTCGTACGTAATGAGCGAAAAAAAAGATAGAATGAAGATTACAGCGTGTCGAGCGCCCCAAACGAATGCCCCTTACATTTATGAGCGCCTTAGTACACTCCTGAGCGTCGATCGGCATTTTGACTACGCACGGGGCGGTGAGGTGAGAGGGATAGTGGAAGGCGGAGCCTACTCGAAAATCGGCCGAAAGTTGCATTTTGTGCCGAGTCCTGGTATATATATATATATACGTATATATATACATATGTATATATATGTATATATATATACATATATATATGTATGTATATATACATGATAATATATATACACATACGTGTAATATATTTACACAATATATGCCTTATAATCTATCAGAGAATCGTCCGAAATACGAGTCTCTCGAAAATTGGAGATACGGCATTATATCCTCCAAAGGAGTGCGTGTATTTACGTTTCGTAAAATAATAAAGATGTAGCAAAAAATAACTACATCAAACACGTACTTTTATAATGTAGCACGAAAAATGCTGATAAATTACCATTCGGTATATTATCGATATTTTTAGTTTCGTGCTACTCCGTGTAAATGGGGGCGCAGCACCGTCTTACATCGATTTTCCAATAAAATCTCCTAAATCTGTATTATCGACCTTAATTGAGTTCCGCCGTTGCTTTAGCATCCCCTTAATGCTTTAATCATGACGTTACAATTTTTCATAATCGTAATGGTAACGCCACAACTGGAATAGTCACGTTTAATAAATAACTGTACCATTACACGTTACCTATTGATAAAAACTAAAAAGTAATTTGATAGTTGACGTTATTTAACGAGTAAAAGTAACATTACTAATGTAGTACTTTTACTCGTTACTTAACGATTAGTTACAAATTAATTTTTTCAATGAATAACGCACAATAAGTAAAGCAATAATCGTACCTATGAGAATCCATTGTAATCATTTCCACCAGACAATCAAAAATTGTTTTCTAAGTGAATTCTTTAGGTAAATTTTATAACTTCATGTCTGAACATTTATGAAAAATTGTAATGTTATAATCAAATTGTTATCATAAAAATAACGTTAATGTTAACGGTGAAAGAAGAATTACTTCCTATCTCTGCTATAACTATTAGAATATATTTTGTTTTATAGTTTAAGGGTCGATTGTTCCATCTTTCGGTAAATTTTATCTGTTAAGTAAATCTGGCAATCCGCATACGTGATTGGGTAATCTTGTTACTTACCTAACAGATAAACTTTATCTAAAAGATGGAACAATCGGCCCTAAAACCAGTAAAGATTAATATTATTTTCATACTTTAAGGAACTAAGTATTTCTTGTCTCATGTAAAGGATTTTTTTTATTTTATATTGTTTTAGATTATTTTTAGTTCTTACCATATATTTACATTTATTATTATATTTTTAAGATGACACAAAATATGGGTGATATATTTGTGCTATGAATTTTGATCTGTTATGTATTTAGCAAATGTCTTTATTTGAGAGTACCTGTACATATGATAACCTTATACGATAAAATGTCTATATTTTTTATTATGTTGCTTTGGTTTTTGTACAGTGTAATAATTACAAATATATGTTTATACAAAGTTAAAGTTTAATTAAATTCTCTTTGTAACATATTCATTATCATGTCCCTTTTATAAATTCCATTGTTATTTGCTTGCCTTTGATCAATATGATGATCTTGTGCTGAAGTATCTGTAGCTGATATTAACGGTATTATTGCGAGTTCATCTTTATTCAGTATACAACTATCATGAATGACGCAGCATGCTACAATATATTCAGCCATGAGATCAATTCTGGTCATAGGCAAGCAATGCATCAAACTTCTCAATCGTGTTTTTAATAAAGCAAAACACCTTTCAACTATTACTCGTGCAGAGGATTGGCAAAAATTATAATGCTTTTGGGCAGCACTCAAATGTCCATTATCTTTGTATGATACTAATAAATGTTCGTGCAATGCATAGGCACAATCTCCTACTAAATGACTGTCGAATGGAAACTTTTCTTCATTATTCAGATATGTTGCTACACTTCTGATTGTCTAAATATTCGCTGATCGTATGTACAGAACCAGGATGACCCACATAACAATGAGTTATAAGTGCTCTATGATCACACACAACCTATAACAAGAAAAGAAATTGAAAATAAAACAAATTAACATGTTTATCTAGCAGAATTTATGTTTATTTAATTTTACAGGTAAAAGTATTCTGTGGTAAAATTAGACTATTTCTTTTGATATAAAAGAAATATTTCCAAAATAAACATGGCTAATAAATAATGATAATATAATATCTTATCAGGGAATGGAAAGTTACTTTTTAAAAGTAACAAGTTACAGTTACTCGTTACCGAGTAGGAAAAGTAACAAGTTACCGTTACTAGTTACCGATTTTTAAAAGTAACTCGTTACAGTTACCGTT
>NW_017296007.1:4012-7250 GCF_001594075.2 Trachymyrmex cornetzi
TATCTTATATAGCTAAAATTACTATTATAAATAGTTTAACAGTTTTAAATACCTGAAGCTGAATAGAGTGATATCCTTTTCGGTTGATGTAATCTGCTCCGTTTTCTTTAGGTGCTTCTATTTGTATATAGTTGAGTGAAATTAGATTTTAGCTTCGGAAAAAGTCTCCGATCAAAAATTTTTTTTGGTAGTTATTAAGGAAGGTGTGTACAACAACATATCAATTTGTGCCAGCGTGAAAGTGTCTGCTACATTTTTTATTTAACAATTAAGGTGCCAAAATATGGTTTTTTGCATATAACTTTTTAAATTCAATTTTTATCAAAAAACTAATTGCGCCATTCGAAAGAGCAGGAAATTTCACGTAAGAAACCCATATTACATTTGTTTATTAAATTTATACTGACGAACCAGCAATTTATTAACTAACGCTCCTATTCACGTTGCGTCGACCATCCGCTGTGCTCGACAGTCAGTTCGCTTGAGCGCGCGCGCCGCACAGAAATGGCTGTAACTTTTTACAGACAACAAAAAATGACATGGGCCAAATTGGGTGTTCAAAAAGGATGTTTTTTTGGTAGTATTATATCATTGAAATATTTTTTTAGTATTGTGAACATTATATATATCAGCTTGAATATACGTGTTTCAAGAATATAAGGTTATTTCGTTAAATTCGATGGAATGTAAGAAAAAGTACGCCAAAAAAATTAGTACCTATGCGGATATTACATTTAAAGGTATGATCTAAAATACGTGTTTTTGCAAAAAAAGTACAAAAATTTTTTTTCACAAAATCTAGGCCTTCAAAGTTGGTTAATATTCAAAAATTCAATTTTTATACTTTACGTCTCCCTCTTTGATCGTCTGTAAAACAGTTTAAAAAAATGATATCGACAATTTGTAGGTAGTCATTTTAAAGCTTATGATGTGTGCTTTAAGATAGTATAGTTTATTTTGGAATAATAGATGTCTTTTGCACTTTTTTTTAAAGAAATAACACAGGAATATAATTGTAGCCAAAAAATAATGAAAATTGGAGCATAAAGAAATGAAGTTTAATGAAAAAAAAATTTTTTTTAACACTTTCAGTGCATGGAGGTGGTTATTAAGATATAAATCTTGACGAATTGAAATGAAAAAAATTTTTTTTTATTTCTGAATCATTGTGACATAAAAAAAAACGTAAATTCGGCGAAATTACGTGTTTTTTCGGTATATAACTGAGCATTTCAGAAGTATATAACTGAGCATTTCAGTGTAAGCTGATCTGATAGGTGAATGTAAAGGTTGTATGCTATTGGTGGACATAGTGAGAAGGGAGAAGGCCGTCTGTGAAATTTCGGTAATCTATGGTGAAAGGCGATGCAGAGGAACTTGAATGCGTACGTTAGTCCCGGTAGTCTATGTGCACCTGGCTGCGTTGAAGGTACGTAAAGGAATTGTCCGTAGTATTTCGTGACAGTTTTCCATTATTATATTGTTGTCATAAAATATTACAACATTAATATTTTTATAATCGAATATCAATTTTTCATGGTAATTTTTTTCAAAAATTTGAAAATAACAAGACTTTGCACAAAATGGCAGACATATTTTACAAGAAAAACAGCAGTAGTAAAGATATTTTTGACGCTGGTGAGCAGTGCACATTGATTTTATATGGAGCGTCAAAGTCGGACAACGATCTCAACAAATATAGATACAAATGTTTTGTCAGAGGCGTCTCTAAACGGCGCAAAATGTCTCTCGCGTTTTTACCGCCTACGGATGACTCAGCTCGACAACATTTCAAACGAGTATATCTCCAAGTACAGCAATGGTTAGGACAAGGCGAAAGTTTCTCTGCAAATGACTGGGGATGGATTCAAAAAGATTTTTTACATCCCATTTCAATGACGAAGTCTCCAGCCCCTGAAAAACTATTAAGAAATTTATTTTGCAGTTGTAAAAGCGGCTGCGAGAATAACTGCGGATGTAAAAAAACAGGTTTATACTGCAGCACTGCCTGCTTAACTTGCAGTGGCGTGGACTGCCTGAACGCACCTCCAATTGAAGACATCATCGAAACTGACACAGTAGGCGATGTTCAAGACTCAGAAGAGACCGATTCATAAACATATTTCTTATATTAAACAACATTATATGAATTTATTATGTTTATACTTTTTCATTAAAACGGTCCTTATCAGACAAACCATCTTCATTTTTCTTTCATTTGACCTTAAATTGTTCAGTCGTCGTTAAGTTCGTCGTTAAGTCGTCGTTAAGTCGTCGTTAAGTTCGTCGTCATTTTATATTTCTTAAATGTAATATAAATTTGGTTATTGCAATATCCAGAAACCCTTGAAAAATAATTTTTTTCGGTTTATTTTACAATATTTCACATTTTCATCGGCCATATTGACTCCGCCATTTTGAATTTTTTAAATCTGACATCAAATTCGTGTTCAGCATACCCGAGAATCCCCAGGAAACAATTTTCATAATTTTTCATCATATTATAATCGAGATATTTCATTTTACTACTAATTTTCCAGTTATTTGTTACTTTAAACTATTCAGGTTAAAAAATCTGTCACATCGATGGAACAGAGGAACATATATGAACACGTAAATGAGGGTAGAATAAATATTTATTTCACAAATTCTATGCTGTAAAACACATTTTCCGGTGTAAGAATACAAATTATTTTCTATTCTAGTAGTTTATTTCAATATTATCTTATAAAATTTGTAATAACAACTTTTATTGCAATATTCTTTCGTACGCAGGTTTAGAAAGTGTCTGCAATGCAGTAGAAAGCGTGTGTATATATATATATTAGTAAAACTAATGATATGTATCATTTGTATAAAAGATTTGATATCAACAATTGTGGCGCCAAGTTAAATTCTGTTAATGTTTTTACTAAATCTAATGATATATGTATAATGGCTTTATTCCCCTTCAAAAATTATTACATGAAATCACAAAATTTACTAAATCTAATGATATATGTATCATCTGTATAAAAGATTGGATATCAACAATTGTGGCGCCAAGTTAAATTCTGTTAATGTTTTTACTAAATCGTAAAAAGATTTGATGCCAACAATTGCTGCTAAGTTAAATTCTAAAACTTACTTTTTTAAAAAAAGGTAAAAAAAGCCCTAAGCGTGCATGTTTCACGTGTAGAACCACCATTTGGGCCGGTTTCACCAATGCCAATTACTTAATCGGCCGTGAAACTGATGA
>NW_017296007.1:7376-7912 GCF_001594075.2 Trachymyrmex cornetzi
TGTATTATATATATCTGTATAAAAGATTTGATATCAACAATTGTGGCGCCAAGTTAAATTCTGTTAATTTAATGCTGTTTGATGAAATTCTTTGTATATAATACATTCCAACCCAAGTTATAATGGCTTTATTCCCCTTCAAAAATTATTATATGAAATCACAAAATTTACTTAATCTAATGATATATGTATCATCTGTATAAAAGATTTGATATCAACAATTGTGGCGCCAAATTAAATTCTGTTAATGTTTTTACTAAACTAATGCTATTATGTATCATATGTATAAAAGATTTGATATCAACAATTATGGCGCCAAGTTAAATTCTGTTAATAATGTTTTTACTAAATCTAATGATATATGTATCATCTGTATAAAAAATTTGATATCAAAAATTGTGGCAAAACACCTAGACACTCATTTCCTCGACGGCGATCACCTAGACTCCAACTTCCTCGGCGGCGGACACCTCGACACCCACTTCCTCGACGGCAAACATCTAGACGCTTAATTCCTCGACGGCTATTACCTAGAT
>NW_017296007.1:8153-9119 GCF_001594075.2 Trachymyrmex cornetzi
AAAAAAGAGGAGTAAAGGGGAAGGGCGGGGGGTGGAGGGGGAGGGAGTGCAATGGGTCAAAGTTGGTGGAGGTATGAGTGAAGGGTGAGAGACATGAAGGGTGACAGATACTTTAAAATTAAAATTCCGATGGCCTTAAACGCGGACAGCGAAGGG
The DNA here is from genome assembly GCF_001594075.2 of Trachymyrmex cornetzi. Classification (NCBI taxonomy): domain Eukaryota; kingdom Metazoa; phylum Arthropoda; class Insecta; order Hymenoptera; family Formicidae; genus Trachymyrmex; species Trachymyrmex cornetzi. The sequence continues at coordinate 8,310 of NW_017296007.1, forward strand.
AAGAAGACGTTACTTCATTTTTCATGAAAAATCATCACTTTTCAACCACTCGTATGTCTAGAACGGCTTGACCGATTTTTAATTTTTTTTTTTAAATTACTCGTGACGATGCCGCCTTCAAAATATGTTACGTCCGATTCAAAATTTTTATATTTTATTAGTTATGCAATCTCCAAAAATGGAATTTGGTGGTACAGGATAAGAGACTTGTAGTGTCTCTTATCTCTTATTTTTGATTTTTGAACATGGCCGGAGCCACTACCGCGTCTCCTGATAATACAATGTAAAAACTAAATTAAAGATGTCACCACTATTATCGAATTTGGAATTAAAAAAGTCTGTACTATCGACCTTGATCGAGTTGGGTAATTGGTTTAGCATCCCCTTAACCGGAGGTTGGTGAAAGAGGACCTGACAGGTTCACGACTGAAGTGTATCCTAATTAAACATAATTGAAATTAAATTGATTCAAAGAGCAACTAAGTCCAAGTAACTCACCGTAAACGGAAAGCTCAACATGTTCCATAAGCTTTGGAAGTTTATATTAAAAACAATTCTCTCGCTCTCTTTATATATAATAATTTTATATATAAAATTTATATATTGGGTATGGAAATAAGTTTCCGCTCATTGTAGAAATATGTCGTTAGTAGCATTGCTTGTGTGTTTGATAGAACGGCAACACATGTGTTTGAAAGGTTTGTGTTCAAACTTTTGAGCCCAATAGTTGGCATTCGTTCGAAGCGTAAAAAAGAGTAGCTTTTTTTGCGTTGAAGATGTCGGAATTTATTCCAAAAAAGCAACATTTGC
>NW_017296007.1:9255-9718 GCF_001594075.2 Trachymyrmex cornetzi
ATTTTGACGTGCGTGACAAAGAACGCGAAGGTGTACCGAAAAAATTTGAAGATGCAGAATTGCAAGCATTACTCGAAGAAGATTCATGTTTATCGCTCGATAGGTTGTCAAAAGAGTTAAATGTTGATAGATCCACTGTTGGAAAACGTCTACGCGCAATGGGAATGGTGCAAAAAGAAGGAAATTGGGTGCCATACAAATTGAAAGAGAGAGACATGGAAAGACGTTTGGTCATCTGCGAGATGCCTCGTCAACGATAACAAAGGAAGGGTTTTCTACATCGTATCGTATCTGACGATGAAAAATGGATCTACTACGATAACCCTAAACGCTAGAAAGCATGGGTGATGCCAGGTGAACCAGATCCATCAACGCCAAAACGAAATATCCATGCTTCGAAGATTATGTTGTGCATCTGGTGAGATCAAAGAGGTGTTATATATTATGAGCTGCTCAAACCGTC
>NW_017296007.1:9905-11753 GCF_001594075.2 Trachymyrmex cornetzi
GCCGTATTCACCGGACATTGTTCCTTCAGATTTCCATTTGTTCCGATCCATGCAGTCGGCCCTTTCTGGAGAACGATTCCATTCTTATGAAGATATCAAAAAATGGCTTGATGAATGGATCGCTTCAAAAGAACCAGATTTTTTCATTCGAGGAATCCGTTCATTACCGGAAAAGTGGGAGAAAGTTGTCGCTTCCGAAGGAGCATACTTTGAATAAACTCACTTATATAGATTTGTTTAAATAAACACATCTTTTTCTTGTCAAATAGGGCGGAAACTTATTCCCATACCCAATATAATCTTTATATATAATCTTAATTTTGTACATCTTGATGATTTATAATCTTCCTCTCCGAATAACGAAAAACGTTTAACGAACAATTTATAATTACAAAAGGATATTCCGAAACACAAACTAAGACAATAAGGTCATGAATTAACATTACAAAAATCAATATGTAAAAGTCATAAATTATGTATATCTAAGACGTGGAAAATACATTAAACTCTTTACAATAATTTAATTGGTCAATTCATATAACATCGTCGTATAGGCGTGATGTAACCCTTCAGTGTCAAATCGTAAATTCAACCCATTTTTTTGCATGAGAATGTGCGCTTTTTCCGAGATTAAACGTTTATTCAAAAATCTCTCGTGGTCCAAAATTTGGACATTCTCCTAATTAAAATCGTAATTCAATTCTATTCTGTGATTCGTGATAACAGATTGTGAATTAGTATTCCACTTAATGTGATTCCGGTGTTCAGTAACTCTAGTGTTCAATTTCCTGCCAGTTTGTCCTACGTAAGACGCATCACAATCTCTCTTTACAAGTTATTTTATATATTACATTTTTATTTTGATTTTTAGAGAGAACATCCTTTTGGATCTTAATGAACACACACACATACTAAGTTTATTATTACTGTAAAAACCTAGTTTTAAGTTTTCTTTTCTACAAATTCTTAAAAATTCATTTGATGTGAACACCGGATTTATATAAATATACCCAAGGAAGTACTTTTCCCAGCTTTATTTGTGACAACAATCAGTCACCATTCTGATACCAGGTATGTAAATACGAAACTGGAATTTTTTAATAGAAAATACACGTTTATTGCACAAAAATGATAAAAAATATTTTATTCGAAGTATTGCCCATCGCTAGCTATACATTTTTCACACCTGTCTGACAATTTGTGGATGCCACGCCAAAAAAATTGTTGTTCTTTTGAGCCAAACTAGTCATCTAGCCATTTTCGTACATCTTCGTAAAAAGCGCTGCTGAGCAAGTGCGTATCCCATCGATGCAAATAAGTAATAATCGGACGGAGTCTGGTGAGTAAGCCGCAAGCGAAAGTATTTCCCAACCAAACGCCTCAATCGTTTCCTTGACCAGTTTTGCTGTATGTGATGGTGCATTATCATGAAGCAAAATCACTTTGTGTTGCCTTTTTTGATATTCCTGTCGTTTTTCAAAGTTTGATTCAAATTGATCATTTGTTGTCGGTAGCGTTCAGTATATTAACGGTTTCGCCAGGTTTTAACAGCTAATAATAGATCACACCTTTCTGATCCCACCAAACACAGAGTCTTCCGTCCATAGCGATTTGGCCTTGCAGTCGATGTCGATGGTTCGCCTGGAGTTACCCATGATCTTTTACGCTTAGGATTCTCAAAATATATCCACTTTTCATCGCCAGTTACAATTCGATGGAGAAATGACTTTCTTTTGTACCTGGCGAGCAGCATTTCGCAAGTGGTTTTTCGGTTTTCTTGCTGTCTTTCATTCAGTTCATGTGGAACCCATTTTCCCATCTTCTGGATCTTTCCCATGGATTTCAAAT
>NW_017296007.1:12424-17374 GCF_001594075.2 Trachymyrmex cornetzi
CTTACGGACACACACTTCTCCAATCACAACGAAGTCCACAAATGGGTGGATGAATGGAAAGTCGATCGGAAGAGATGGTAATCCGACGGTGCCAAGTCTGGAAAGTACGCTGGATGCGGGATAACTTCCCATTCAAGCTCTAGAAGTACCTGCTTCACGCTTTTCGCGACATACGATCGAACGTTATCATGCAACAAAATGACTTTTGTTGGCTACGATTGTTGGCTACGGATGATCTTTTTTGCATCAATTCGTTACTCAATCGGTATAATTGCTGTTTGTAGCGATCAGCTGTAACGGTTTCATTTGGACCCAAGGGTTCGTAATACAGCACACCTTCCTGGTCCCAACAAACGCACAGCAAGGTCTTATGCCCGTAAATATTCCTCTTCGGCGTTGAAGCGGATGATTGGCCGGGGTCCACCCATGATTTTCTCCCCTTGGGATTATCAAAATAAATCCATTTTTCATCGCCAGTCACGATGCACCACAAAAAACTCTTTTTTCTTTGCCTGGCAAGCAAAGAAGTCGCAATAGTCAAACGATTTGAAATGGCACTTTCGACAACTCATGTGGTAGCCATCTCCCTTCCTTATGGATCTTTCCCATGGCATGCAAGCGTTTTGAGACGGCCATTGGAGTAACATTTAACTGTTTCGATAACTCTAAAAGCGTTTGAGCTGAATTCATTCATTAAGCAATTCGTGCAGCTCGACATCTTCAAATTTTTTTGGATGTCCTGGACGTTCTTTGTCTTTCACATCAAAATCACCATTTTGGAAGTGTTAAAACCAAACTCTACATGTTCTTTCCGATGGAGTTTCATCACCATACACTTCGGATAATAAGCGATGCGCTTCAGCTGCGGTTTTCTTGAGGTCGAAGTAGTGAAGAAGCACATGTCGGAAAAACAGCTATCGCGATTTATTTTCAATCAATTGGAAAATCTCTTTGGCGTCGAGAAATCTAACCTGTGAGGATTGAATCACTTTCAGCGATGTCTAAACTACAAAAGACATATGACTTCATAGTCGAAACTCGCCAGCATTGGAGCCAGCACCCTCTAGTAGCGAGCGGCAGGAATTAAATTTAACACCTAATACATAATGAAATTCGCAATATTCTACAAAATGTTTAAAATACTCGTTCTGTATTATTATTAGAACATGATTACGTACTGGATTTTGCCGATCCGTCAGAACCACGTGGAGCACAAATTGTAGAGTATATTACGGCTGCAGAAAAAGAAGAAGATGAAGATAGTTTTGAACCTGAAGAATGCATTATTGATATATGATGAAGGTGGCAAAGTCGACTTTAGTTATAAGAGAAAAGCTGTTCAATTTTGGAAGATTGGAAAAAAGGCCCGTCGAACCTTAACTAGTGTACAGTCCAAGTTTCGCAAGATTAAATCCTTAAATCAACTATACAGATGGGAGACAAGTGTAGAGAAAGGTGGAACACACACATACACACACACATAAATGCAGATAAATTTGTATTTATTACGGAATACGTATTGGAAAAGTTTGAAGTAGCTTGTAATAGAAGATCTATTATTCATGACATGAATTTAAGATTATGGGCCTTGGAGGCAAAGGACCAAATTGACTTACCCGAATTTAAAGCAAGTAAATGGTGGATTTGGAAATTTAAGAATGTGCACAAAATTGTTTCCCGCAAGATAACAACATTCAGGACTCAATTTACACTTGAAAATATTGACAATCTAAAAGACGTCGCACAATCATTTGTTTCAAATGTAAGATCTAACATCCCAACTACCGGAGTTGAAGAAATTTATAATGTAGACGAGAATGGCTTCAGCGAACATTGGCGAAATCAGGAACAAAAACAGTTGAACGAATGGTTCAATCGGTATCTTCTACAACACTATCATGCCGATTATTTCGGCAAGTGGATCTCTTCTTTCACCACTATATATAGTGTTGAAAGAAGCTACAGGAACGTTTGGACCATGGGTACAGGAAACTCTATTCCGTCCAGTTAATATTTACATTGAATCGTCGAAGTCAGGAAAACTTACAACGGAACACTTCAAGACATGGTTTGGTGAAGTGTATCTACTGGCCGAATACTGGCCGTAAAAGCATGCTTCTACTCGACTCGTGGACAGGACACTGTCCGAGTCAGCTAGAATAATACATTCCTGAAGATAAAGAAGTAAAATTTATGACTATTCCAAAGGAAATGATAGGCTTCATTCAATCTTTAGATGTGTTTGGTTTTAGGATTTGGAAGAATTTTGTGCGAACGTTTTCCGATAATGTAATTCTTCAAGAAAAAGATATCAATTTACACTCGCGTAATGAAATAATTAAACTGCAATCATTAACTCATAACCAATTTTCTTCGCCTAGATTCAAAAATCTTTTCCAATATGCCTGGTTTAAAACCGGCTATTTAACAACGCATCCCGGAGAATTTCAAAACCCTGTAGGGGTGGCACCCAGTTGGACACGGCTCAATTGGACACGAGCCACTCACAGCGCTTGAGACTACAAAGCTCCTAAGCACCGGTCGCCGTGATTGGTGGTGTCCAATCGAGCCGTGGTCAATCGGGATCATCCCCGTTGGGTATGGTGCGGTGAGTATTTTTGTTTTCAACATTTTTATGAAGAATACCGTTACTGTACTAATTACAATCCATAATTTAGAAAAAACAATCATAAATAATATACGGACACTAAGAGCATTATACAGCGCGGTAATCGTTGCGCAATCAACATCAAACACAGATTATTCACATAATATATTAAAAAACAATACCAATAAATACAGACACACATTCATTGGACGTTTCAATTTACTTAAAACCATCTTCAATTGTCAACAAAATATTATATGAAATAAAAATCATAATCCATGTAACATCGAGGATGAGTGTCTTCTTATTGTCCGATTGAAAGGCTACCCATTACGTAATACACTCCGTCCGTATATTATTTATGATTGTTTTTATGAATATCGAGAGCCCGATAGTTAATTTTTAAACGTTGCCATAATTTAGAGATTTAACTTACGGTTTTGTAGTATAACTCGCAATGTATAATTAAATTACAAAATATGTACAAAAACAGATTATATTATTAGTATATAAATAGTCAGAAGTCAAACACAACCGCATTATTGAAAATGTAATCAGAATGTTCAACATTATCAATATCACTCTGCACAATTTAATATTAAAATAGAGTTCCACACACTATCTTATCGTGCAGTTTGTAAAGTAGTCAAATAAAATAACAAACAGCGTATGTATGCATGTATGTATGTACGTATGTATGTACGTATGTATGTATATATGTATGTTGCAGTTATTATGATTCATATACCTACGTCACTGCGAATATTTTTAGTTAATTTGAAAGTTTTATCTTTCACACAGAAGTTGTCAGTACATATTGTACATACGCCCAGGCACTTAACAAGGAAGTTAGGCACCTCAAAAATTCAGAAAATTCTGAAACAATATATAGAAATAGGGTAGTTAATCTGGAACATAAAACTATTTTTTATTAGTGCGAAATTACTGTTGATACAGTATCTTTCTTTTTCACTACGTTGCAAGTAGCTGTTGCTAAGACCAAAATTAAATACATGATATTTTATAAAAATAATAATTCCTTTATTCACATGGTTTGTTTTTAATTGTTCAAAGTGTTTTGCGCATTCCTTTATACACTATAAAAATATTTCAGACTGGCAAGCAGTTTGACAAACTATTATTACTATTATTATTATTATTTGTTATTTTATAAAAGCTATTATTTCAATAGTTGCTGCTGTACTGATACTGTACTGATGGATTGTATTTACCTTTCACGTTACTTCGCGCAGCCAACGCGGTATGAAACCAATACGTACAGGGCTCGCAAATAGAGAAGTTTTCGTTTATATTTGAAAAATGGTTTTTTGGAACATAATTATCATATACATCGTCATTTTCAGCGTAAAATGCTCTTTAATTTTATGTACATAAACGTAAACAAATTTTTGAAAATAGAAGTGGTGGTGGGGGTATACAATAAATAATTAATTAAAAAAATTTTTTTGTTACAGTTCTATAGTACTTATGAAGCCATTCAATTTTTAATTTGGAAATTTTTTTCCAACCCTTATAGTTTTAACGATATTCGCTTCGAAAGAAAAAAAACCGATTTTTTTCAAAGGGGTGTTTTACCCTCTAGAACTGAAATTTTGCACAAACAAAAAATAGTTTTGTGTTACGGATGAACTACTCTACTTGCACACCAAGTTTCAGAATTTTTTGAATTTTTGAGTTGCCTAACCTCCCTTGTTAGTTTCTCTTTGAATCAATTTAATTTCAATTATATTTAATTAGGATACACTTCAGTGTATACTAATCGCGAACCTGTTAGCGACTCATGTGGACGAAAACTCAATGTATTAGGTGTTAAACTTAATTCTTGCTGCTCGCTACTAGAGGGTGCTGGCTCCAACGCTGGCGAGTTTCGACGAAGAAGTCATATGTCTTTTGTAGTTTAGGCATCGCTGAAAGTGATTCAATCCTCACAGGTTAGATTTCTCGACGCCAAATAGATTTTCCAATCGATTGAAAATAAATCGCGATAAGCTGTTTTTCCGACATGTGCTTCTTCACTACTTCGACCTCAAGAAAACCGCAGCTGAAACGCATCGCTTATTATCCGAAGTGTATGATGATGAAACTCTATCTGAAAGAACATGTAGAGTTTGGTTTTAACGCTTCCGAAACGGTGATTTTGATGTGAGAAATAAAGAACGTCCAGGACAGCCGCAAAAATTTGAAGATGTCGAGCTGCAAGAATTGCTTGATGAGAATCCAGCTTAAACGCTTTTAGAGTTGTCGAAACAGTTAAATGTTACTCCAAAGGCCGATTGAGTGACGAATTGGAGTGGCACCCAGTTGGACACGGCTCAATTGGA
>NW_017296007.1:17469-18093 GCF_001594075.2 Trachymyrmex cornetzi
GACGAATTGATGCAAAAAAGATCATCCGTAGCCAACAATCGACGCAAAGTCATTGTGTTGCATGATAACACTCGACCGCATGTCGTGAAAAGCGTGAAGCAGACACTTCTAGAGCTTGAATGGGAAGTCCTCCCGCATCAAGCGTACTCTCCACACTTGGCACCATCGGATTACCATCTCTTCCGATCGATGCAACACGCACTCACGGACACACTTCTCCAGTCACAACGAAGTCCAAAAATAGGTAGATGAATGGATCGCCTCGAAAGACACCGCGTTCTACCGTCGTGGGATTGCCCTGTTGCCAGAGAGATGGGAAAAAGTAGTAGAAAATGGAGGAAATTACTTTGGTTAAAATATTCATTCATCTTCTCTTTGAAACAAATCAATTTTAGAGACGAAAAAACGGCAGAAATTAAGTTTAACACCTTGTTAACGTCCGGTGGACTCCACGATTTCTTCGTTTCGCGACCGTTCAATCAACGAAGTAAGATATAAACAAATCCAATTGATAACACAAATCCGAAAAAAGTTCCAGCCACAAAATCTTGTTTTGCCTAGAATCGAGAGACCCGCAATAAAAACTCTCTCATAGTGCCGATAATCAAACGTTAAATCTCCTTT
>NW_017296007.1:18327-19888 GCF_001594075.2 Trachymyrmex cornetzi
ATAGCGCGGACCGACGTTCGAAAGAAGATGAAATGTTTAATCATCTCACACCGATATCGCACGGGCCCAACGATAATGGTTCCACGCTTAGGCTTAAGGCGATGCTAAAGCTCCCTGTTTTACCACATTCCTATTCGGTGAAAAATCTCTGTATTGGATGTACGGATTGCAAAAGTATTATTACTTAAATTATAGTACGCATCAACAGGACCTCAGCTGCACTGGATTTTATGAGAAAATCGAAAAAAAAATTAAAAATTCACTTACTTTTGGCTCGTACAGCTGTTACCTTAGATATGTATTTGCTTGATATAAGAGTTTTAGAGTCCCTATCTTGAAAATAAGCGTGCAGCTGAGGTCACATTATTGAAACGAACGATACTGAGTTTGTAGAACTAAGATTGAAAGTCTAGAAAAGCAATATTTCCACCGAATAGAAAATACGTGTATACTGATGCTTTGCGAAAACTGGGACTGTCAACAGAGCCGAAATTCCGTGTAGTAGTAGTTGCGCGGTCTTGCGATAGATGGCGTTGTAGAGCGTTCGGTAAAACAGGTACTAAACATGATACCGTTGGGTTCGAACACGGCCTTGAGGCCCTATATAAGAATAAATTGTTACATATAGTACCGAAATGCCGGAATTTATACGATTTTCATTCAAGAAACGCCGTTTTCTTATGTGGAAATTATTCGTACGCGCTCAAGATGAGTAGCTGGAAAAATATCGCATACGAACATTTTACATACAGTTATACATGCAATACGGTACATTCAAGAAGGAGAAGTAAAGTGTTTTTTGTAATATTGTTATCATCGTTATTTTATTATAATAAACATTTTATTACGACATTACAATTTCCATGATTGTAACAATAACGTTAGGCTTGACAAATATATTTATCATTGCTATTGTGCGTTACTTGTCATACAATGGTACGGTCAACACGATGCTGCAAACGCTTTGAAGCGTTTTTAAATAATTGGTCAGTTTGTAAAATTCTTTCGTTTAATTGGTCCATCAAACGCTTCAAAGCATTTGTAGCGAGACTTTGAGCATAGTCAATGTAACATACTACATTACTTACGTAACGAGTAAAAAGAAACTTATAGTAACGAGTAATATTTTACAATATATATAACAAATAATAGGCTGCTTCCTTTGTAGGAGACACAAATATCGTTTTGTCTTTGTTATGCATTGAATGTCAAGAAGGATGGAACGATATTTGTGTCAATTGTATCTCCTAAGCTACGGTCTACTACTCTACTTGATGTACGAATGTAATGACAAATATACTTCTCAAGCCTAACGTTATTATTCCAATCATGGAAATTGTAATGTCATAATAAAATGTTTATTATAATAAAATAACGATAATGATAACAGTGTTACAAAAAACACGTTACTTCCCCTTCTTGAATGTACCGTATTGCATATATAACTGTATGTAAAATGTTCGTATGCAATATTTTTCCAGTTACTCATTTTGAGCGAGTACGAATAATTTCCACATAAGAAAAACTTTATAAATGCATTTTATAAGTTGTGTCATTTTAC
>NW_017296008.1:0-9881 GCF_001594075.2 Trachymyrmex cornetzi
ACTGCGGTGATAATGGTGACACTGAGGAAGCATTACTACCAGAATATTTAAATACTTTATCTCTGTCATGTCTTCCACCTTATGAATTGCGTTTAAAACCAAATTGTGCCATTATGTTGATTAGAAATCTCAGTATCAATGAAGGTCTTTGCAACGGTACTAGATTAATGATTATAGAACTTGCTGATCATTTATTGAAATGTAAAATCCTAACAGGTGATAAAATAGGAGATATTGTTTTTTTAAATCGTATAACGCTATATTGCGAAAATGTATATCCTTTTACTTTTAAAAGAAGACAATTTCCGATAAAATTAGCTTTTGCTATGACAATTAACAAATCACAAGGGCAAACATTTGATATAGTAGGAATAGATCTTCGCAAAGATGTTTTTAATCATGGACAACTTTATGTGGCCTTTTCACGAGTACGTACTTGGCAAGCGTTAAAAGTTTATCTTGGTAGTCAGCGTGACAATAAACAAATTAAAAATTATGTATATAAAGAAATATATGTATGATTTCTTTTCTCCTTTAAATTTTATATATATATATATATAGTTCTTGACATAATTATGTGATATGTTCGTATATATAATAATAAAATGAAAAAATATATAGAGCTAAAGAAATAATGGCGCGCGCGAAGCGCGCGCTTTGTGTTGTTCTAGTATAATAAATTGTTCAAAAATATACTTTTGTAAATGTACTACGTATTTCCAAATTATATAAAAAATTTTAATTTAAAAAATGTATGTTAATCGTACAACACAACAGAAATTTACTTTACTAAAACTTAATTTTTTGTCCTTAATAATTTTAATGTTATACAATTTATTTCCAAGTTATATAAAATAATTAAATTAAAAAAACATGTTAATCGTACAACACATTAAAAATGTACTTTGCTTAAACTAGTTATTTTTTCTTCAACATTTTTTGTGTGACGTATTTTCCAAGTAACATAAAATATATTCAAAAAATAAAAAAATTCTGTTGCATAAAGCCAGCGGCACACGATGCTTTCTTTCCTGCTGGATTGCTAGCTGGATTTGCGTGCTTGCTGCCGTGTTGGCAACAGTGCTGGCTGAATTTTTCCTTCAACATTTTTTGTGTGACGTATTTTCCAAGTAACATAAAATATATTCAAAAAATAAAAAAATTCTGTTGCATAACACAATAGAAAAGTATTTTGCTTAAACTTAGTCATTTTTTCTTCAACATTTGTTAGCGTGACGTATTTTCTAAGTTATATAAAATATTTGAAAAAATAACAAAATATATTTTAATTAACACAACAAAACAGAAATATACTTTGGTAAAACTTTTTCCATAATATTTTTTAATGGAATGTATTTTTGAAGTCTTTAGTATTCGTTCACTCATAATTGTTAGAATTAGTGGAACTGTACTGCACTTTGTTATCTATTTTTTGCAATTTTATAATGTTTTCCTGTTCGTTTACACAAGGTTTCAAATTAACAATTACCTTTGGTGCAGTATTAGATGGACGAAAGGTTTCAATATGTGGGCGTAATGATGAAATAGAAGAATTGAAAAATTGAGGAATCATTAAATTATTTAGAGGAGTAGAAGTAACCTGATTGTGAATGGGATTAGCATTTTGGAAAATATCCCTTAAACCATTTAAAAATTGATTAGTTGTATCCTGAAGAATATTTCTTTGGCTTTGTAACATACTATCGACTATCTCTTTTTGTATTTTTTGGTCCGATTCTATTAAACTTTTAACATAATCTTGTGTCTTTTTCATAGTTTTGGCTTGAATCTCTTCATAATTCTTATTTAATTTGTCAGCGTACTTTATAAGAGCACTGTCATACGTTCTCTTTCTGCTCTTTTCTTTAATATTAGACATTTTTGATAATTTAGTTAATGAGTTTTCTACAACAGATTCTTCTGATGTTGAATCTAAATTCGAAGAACATCCAGGAACAGATACATTTTGAACATCTGTAGAAGCTAAAAATAAGAAAAATAAATCGTTTATCATTCAAAATTGATTTGATTTATATATAATTACATAATACAATTCTATTTATATAATATAAATACATTTTTCATTCTCCATTCGTGATTCTTGTGATGAAGAACTGTCGATATTATTTTGTACAGAAATGGGTCGAGAATCCAATAATCAGCCATCTCACTAGCATAAGGAAAGTTCGACAAATAATTGCCAGATCCACTTTTATTCATCTTTCTTCGGATGTCATTGTATTGATCTTAAAAAGTTTATTTTAATAACTTTATTTATATAACATTACGTATTAAAGTCATAATGTAGGTTTCTTTTCCTATGCAGAGTCTACAATACAAGTTGTAGCGATCACAGAGTCTTAAGTCGTAGAAAATTTACCAATCAGTCAAATATGAAAAGAATAATTGCCTATGATTGATTAATTTTCTACGACTACGATCGCTACGATTTCTATTGTAGACCCCCCATACTATGTATTTTTTTTACTTACGTCGTAAAGTCTTAAATCGTGTCTGCATTTGCCTCCAATTTTTATTATAACCTTTCTCAGCCATAAAATTTTCTAAATGTTTAAAAATATCATCTGCTCTAAATTTTTTAGTATCTAAACTTTTCATGACTTGTCTTTCTTTTACTAGTCTGAGAAAATATTTAGTCTCTTCAGTTTCCCAACTTTCTCTTTTCTTGACATCGATTTTGAGACTGTCTACACAATACTGTGATTTAACTGATGAGTTTTCTGCAACAGATTCTCCTGATGTTGAGTCTAAATTCGAAGAACATCCAGGAACAGATACATCTTGAACATCTGTAGGAGCTAAAAATAAGAAAAATAAATCGTTTATCATTGAAAAGTGATTTGATTACATTATATAATGACAATTCTATATAATTATAATACGTTTTTCATTCTCCATTTCTTATTCTTGTGATTACTACCGACCATCAATTCAAAATACCACAATTTTCTTTCTTTAACGTCTTCTGAAATTAATAAAGCTTTCCAATAAGAAATTCCGATGTAATGGCATGGCATGAATATCATTAAACTCGTAGTATTTAGGTTGGCAATACAAGTGTAACAACCGCTCCTTGCGTTTACACGGTATTCTAAAACCGGTTTTCTGCAACAGATTCTCCTGATGTTGAGTCTAAATTCGAAGAACATCCAGAAACAGATACATCTTGAACATCTGTAGAAGCTAAAAATAAGAAAAATAAATCGAAATTGAAAAGTGATTTGATTACATTATATAATGACAATTCTATATAATTACGTTTTTCATTCTCCATTTCTTATTCTTGTGATTACTACCGACCATCAATTCAAAATACCACAATTTTCTTTCTTTAACATCTTCTGAAATTAATAAGTCTACACTTTTATAAGTCTACACTTCTTTACTATCAGATGTAAAGTAACAACTACTGATGTTATAACACCAACGTTAATCACCGTTTACACGATATTTAACGTTAGTAGTTATAACTACTGTTGTTACTAAACCTGTCGTGTAAACGTAATCAATTGATTAAGCGGCAGAGAGTGGGAGGCGGGTTCTTGAGCATGTGATGGATGTCGATAGGGGACGAAGGGAAGTACGAGTCACGAGGGTCGTCTGAAAAGTTTTGAGCCTCATCATGAAGATGGCGTTACTCGTCAAAGCCATTTTGGTATTATAATCGTGATACTTACGAAAGATATCTGTGACAATTGTGGCCACTTTGGACGTTCAGTTCTTGTTTGACAATCATTTGTGTCGTCATTTGGTAAAAATGAAAAAAATTGAATATCGTGCTATAATTAAATTCTTGTATTTGAAAGGCAACGTCGGGTGGCACCCAGTTGGACACGGCTCAATTGGACACGAGCCACTCACATCGCTTGAGACTACAAAGCTCCGGGTGGCACCCAGTTGGACACGGCTCAATTGGACACGAGCCACTCACAGCGCTTGAGACTACAAAGCTCCTAAGCACCGGTCGCTGTGATCAAGGTCCGTGGATTGGCGTTGGAGGGGAAGAAGGTCGTTGCATGGCCGTCATTTTCGAGACAGCGAGTCAGTGTTAGTGTACGTAGGTGCTACAGCTATTAATTGTGTGAGTGAGCGAGTGTGCAGTAAAAGTATGTACAATGCCAGGTTGTTGTGCAAAAAATTGCAAAAATAGAAGCGAACATGGTTTTCGAATGTTTTTGTTTCCTCGGGATGAGAAACGAAGACATTTGTGGGCTGAAAAATGTGGTAAAAATCCAACACAGAATTCTAGGTTATGTGAGGTATGTAAATATGTTATCGATTTTTTTTATTATTATTAGAATATATTAAGTAGAATATATTTAAACATTTAAAAAATGCTTTCTCTTCTATAGTATAATTTCGATGATTTGCAATTCGAAAATCGACGAGAGAATGGATGGCGGAAATTGAAACCCAATGCAATTCCAACTATTTTCGAAAGCAACGAAATTAATTCTGATATATTAAATGATCAATCTTTAATTGGTAATAATTCCAAAATAATTCAATTATTTTCTTATGTTATCGTAAATATAATTTATAAACAGATATGTATATATATATAATTTTACACAATTCTTACTGTTTGTAGGGCATAATATTCAACCAGAAAATTGTGCTAATTTATCTAATTGTGATTTATCATGTAATGACAATTTTGGATATAATGAAAATGTTACTACTAAGAATTTACCAAGTGAACAACAGACTATCAGTCCCAATTGCCGTACATGCAAGTGTTCAAACGGATAATGAGATAAGTGGACAGAATTTACAAACAATGTTCATGACAAATGAAGAGGGAACTATTCGACAAACCAATCAAATCAAGTATTTGCTCAAACAATTAAAGAAAGAACGAGTAAAAGCTAGTACTTTCAAATCCAAATATGAAAATGAAAAAGTATTGCGATTTAAGACAACAAAAATTATGAAAAAGTATAAGAAAAGATACACAATATTGTAAGGAATTTATATATTGAAGATGGAAGGAAAGGAAAATAAATATCTTAGTCTTTTCTTAAGTGTCAGGAAATGGATTTAATCCGAGGATACTAGGATTTCTTAGATGAAGTGCGGTATTTATTAAGCAGGCGCGATCAATTTAACTGCGAACACTGACTTTATTACAACACTTACAGAACTGACCCCACAAGGAGTAGGGGACTTATTAGTGGACTGAACGCAGACTTGTTCACAGAACAATATCTTGAGGTGAAGCCGGAGAGAACGTGTGCTCCGAACGACGTTTCATAGCGAAGTCGTCGTTGTCGTTAAGTTGTTCCGGAAATTCGTTGCCGGAGCAGAGCTGTCGTTAATTACTCTAAATCTCTGGACCTTGCCAGATGTCAGAAGCGTACAGACAGCGGATTTTTACGATTATCTTACGATATTTCTTACAGTTCGGCCGTTCTGCATATTCATTCGGCTCGAATGACCCTTTTATTTATTTATTCATCTATTTATTACAGAGATACAGCTTACATTTACTTAACTGAGTATTACATATTTTTAACAATCACTGAGGTAGATCGGAACTTATGAGTAAATTGACAAATATACATACATATAGCTTAATCTATTGACGGTGGCTGCGGCTGAATCCACGGTTTTATCTTATCCGAAGATAATATGGCAGAGTACGGTTTCTGTGTCAAATTGAATCCGGGGATATCCGAAACCAGATAACGGTTATACTTGAGGCATTTCTCAATTTGATACGGGCCTCTATACGGCGGGTTCAATTTTTGGTTTTGACCCGGTTTCGACTGCAGCCGTCTTATCATTATATAGTCGCCGACCTTATACGCTGTCGGGCTGATGTGCCGACGATCGTAATACGCCTTATTGTATTCTTGTATTCGGCGAGTAGTCTCGACCGCAATGTCGCGGCTAGTTTCTCTATTTTTAACCAAATCATTATCGACGTTAGCTAATCTATCGAGTAATTCGGTAATCAACTTGTCCGAGTGACCGCGGCACTCGTAACCGAAAAATAGTTTGGAAGGCGTGTTTCCGACACTTTTGTGGAATGAGTTATTTAGGACATATTGTACTTTATCTAGACATGCCTTCCAGTCAGTTGTTTCTGTTATCAATTTTTTAAGAGACGACTTAATGAAACGGTTAACTCGTTCGACAAGACCGTTGGCCCATGGCGAGGCCACCGCGATCAGACGATGCTTGATCGTTTGTTTGTCTCCGACTTCTAATTCGTGCGTTAATTGCTTGAGATGTGCATCTTGCAATTGTTTCAATTCGAGTTCTTTTTCTATCGGAATATTATTTACAAAATTTACAATGCGACTTAGCGCGTCAACATGGGCCATTTTCTGGCCCGACCGATGTTTTAATTCAAACGAATAATTTTGAAGTGCAAGAGTCCATCTGGCAATACGCGGGTTCAAGTTAGTCTTATTTACAGCGTATACTAGTGCGTTACAGTCTGTGACAATGGCAAACTTGAGCCCATACAAGTAGATGTGGAATCTTTCCACTGCTCTAACAATAGCGAGCATTTCCAGCTCGAAACTATGGTAGTTTTGTTCCGACTGATTAGTCGATTGGCTGAAGTAAGCCACCGGCTTCCAGTCGTTATTTGGTTTCTTTTGCAACAGAATGCCGCCCAGCCCGTGTATGCTGGCGTCGGTATGTAACTGACCGTTTATCGAGGACAAAGATGAGTTTCAGCAAGAGGGTTAAATAGACATAAGACTGGGTACGAAGTAAGTTCGTTTTTAAGACTATTGAATGCTTCGAGACAAGTATTGTCAAAATTAAATGTGACCGATTTTCGTAATAGATTGCGAAGAGGTTTTGTTTTAATGGAAAAGTCTCGAATAAATTTGCGAAAATAATTCGCTAAGCCAAGGAATCTTTGAAGCTCAAGTATATTACGTGGTGGTGGAAATTGGCTGATTGCCTCTGTATGTCGCGAGCTTAACGTGATCGTGTTATGAGAGACCATGTATCCAAGGTATTCAATCTTTGTTCGAAGAAATTTACACTTGCTGAAATTCTGTTCGAAGCCGTATTGCTTTAGCGTTACCATGACCTCGAATAGTGTTTTCACATTTGCCTCGACCGAATCCGAGGCTAACATGATGTCGTCGATGTAAACAATCGCACGACCGTCCTCGATAAACGGTTTAAGAATATTTACGAGTCTCTTTTGAAACTCGGCTGGTGATTCTGAGAATCCGAAAGGTAAACGAGTGAATTCGAATTGCCCGTCCGGCGTAGTGAACGAGAAATACTTCGTATATTTTTCGCCCACCTTGATCTGGTGGAATCCGTCACGCAGATCGAGGAGGGTGAAAATTTTCTTTTCCCCTAGTAATGCTATACAATCTTCGATGACTGGAAATGGGTATTTTTGCTTGATGACCCTTTGGTTTAGCGGGCGTAAATCCACGCAGAGACGCATGAGCCCGTTCTTCTTTTTCACTGGCACGATTCGTGCACAATATGGCGATGTACTTTTCCGGATGATACCTCGAGATAATAGATCGTTAACAATTTCGCGGATTTGTACTTTCTCGGAGTAAGCAAAACGGCGTGGCGAATATGCGAAAATTGATTCGTCCTTAAGACGTATTTCCACGCTATACTTATCGTCGATAATTTCTATCGGTGCATTATCCACCTTAATTAATGTGTCAATTGGAAGTTTCTTACACTCGTCATCTAAGTCTATCTCGATTTCATCGTAACGGTCTTCATTATCTCGAGTTTCGATACACGCGAGAATTTGTAGCAAAGTTCGCGGGAAAAGCGGAGGCGCGACACTACTAACCTCGACTGGTTTGTAGATGGCAGTAATCGCGTGTGCGTCCAAAAAGTCTCTCCCAATGATAAAATCGGTCGAGAGAGAATCGCTCTTTAAAACGTGTAGCGTGATTGTAAATATTCGTTTCCCTAATTGCGCTAATGAAATCGTGGTCTCTACCGCTCCGTGAATAGCCACAGGTAGGTTATTCACCGCTTTATATGTTCGTTTCGGTAGCGCTAGAGCATTCGTATAATTCTCTAAAAATTTGTAAAAAGCAGAAGGCTTGATAAAAGATATAGGACTTCCGGTGTCCAGCAGAGCAGTTAACTCGCATGCATGGTCGTTTAAGGTGCTAACCTCTAACGTTGGTCCGTTGACAATGATCTCCGGTACCTGAAGTTGAATATGAGCCACGGTGTCCTCGGAGGTTGAGTCGACTGCTGTCACGGCGACGGAACTGACTCGTTTCCTGGGAGGTGCCGCGACTGAGCTGGGTACGGTATCCCGTTCCTCTCGACGTCGTTTGAAGCACCTCTCGATCGTGTGTCCTGGCGCCTAGCAATACTTGCAGGTACGTTTCTCCTTGGTTTGCCCCTTGGTCTCAGTCGAAGGCTTGGTTGTCTTCGACGTGACCTCCGGTGACCTTGACGATCTCTGGCCTGCGTTGAAGTGCTGGTCCGTGTCTTTAGATACCGATGTGATCTGTTGCATTTCCTGCAGGAAGGCGTCTATAGAGTCCGTCTTTAAAGCAATAGCCGTATGTCTTAACGATTGATTGGCAATGCCGCTGATCAAAAGGTGGATTGTGCTGTCCTGCGGTAATTCAAGATCATGCATGAGCGTCAACTTGTCTGAGCAATATTCGAGGAATGATTCCTTTCCGAAGTTCCATTTGCGTGCTTCTACTTTTTGCATCGCAACATGGTACACTATTTTGCGCGAGTATCTTTTAACGATTGCGTCCTTAAGACCTGTCCAAGACTCGAGCATTGGGCCGAGGTGCATCTCGTACTACCGTTTAGCCAATTTAGTAAGCTTGCTAGAAGCAGCGATTAATATGACATCTTGTGATACCTGGTGAATGTGGGCGACTTGCTCGACACGTTTGACCCACCAGTTAACGTTTTCTGTCTCCAGTTCTCCGAATGAAGGAATTTGAGTCGCCAGCGTTGTAATCGCGTGTGACGACGCACAGGAGGTGATATTAGAACCTTGCGATCGACGTGTGGACCCTTGACTCCTGGGTGACGTAACTTCTCGCTCGGTTCGCTCCGGTTGACCCTCGTCAGCTCCTGTAATTCCGCCGATCGATGGTGCTCCGGATCCGTTGCTTTGATTCAGCACATGTTGCATTAATTCCTGCTGCGTTCTCAGCATTTGCAGGATTTCCTGGTGCATTTGTTGTATCGGGTTGACCACCGTTGTCAACAACGATGCCACATCGGCAGAAACTTGCCAAGTTTGTATGGTTGTCGACGAGCCAGCAGATCCACTACTGCTCATCGTGGTACTCTGTGGTGCTGTGCCTTGTCTGGTAGCACCGGGACCTTTATTTGAGGAAGGTCTTGCGCTTCTCTCTAGATGACCCATGATGGCATCTATTAACACCGTAGGATCTTCACATAGAGGTATGTTGCACTTTTGTGCCTCCTCCTGAAGTTCCGCTATGGACATTTTATCTAGTTGAGCTCTATTCATTTTTGAAACGTAGAAGATTCGAGAAGATGTGGAGCTCAAGATGGCCGCCTAACGGCTGGATATTATCTGCGAGGCACGTGCTCCTGGCCGGGCTCTACAGGTGTGAATTCTTCCGTACACGAACGCGCGACACGAAATCTGCTACCGTAACCATAAACCCGACGCGACGCAGAAATTCACAGATGAATCCCACTTCTGAGAAGAAATGTAAGGGATTTTATATATATTTAAGACGGAAGGAAAGGAAGATAAATATCTTAGTCTTTTCTTAAGTGTCAGGAAATGGATTTAATCCGAGGATACTAGGATTTCTCAGATGAAGTGCGGTATTTATTAATAAGCAGGCGCGATCAATTTAACTGCGAACACTGACTTTATTACAACACTTACA